>NC_088921.1:182500-482500 GCF_038396675.1 Hydra vulgaris | reverse complement strand
ATTTGATTTTTTTTACATTTTAAAAATTATTCATTAATTTCATAACTTCTCCTAAACTTTTCACCTTCATTTAAAATTTATCATTATTACATTTTAAAATAAAAATGGTGGAATTCAAACCACAGACATTCCTTGTATGAAGTAAATGTTTTATCTAAATAAGCAAAGTGTGTACTTTTGAACAAATAATAAAAAGTTATACATAAAAGTATACTCATGCATTGCTCTTACTATGTTGTTTCGTTACTAATAAAAGTTGTGTATTAAAATAAAAAGATTCTCTACAGTATGCTTTGTTTTGCTTATTATGTACGAGTTTTTTCTTTGATTAATAAAAGTTGTGTACTAAAATAAAAAGATTCTCTACAGTTTTGTTTTGCTTATTATGAACAATTTGTTACTACAATTATTATGTACAAGTTGTTACTACAATTATTATGTACAAGTTGTTACTACAATTAAAGGTTTAAATACAACAACTATAAGTTTATTAAACATTCTTTGTAGCACCCTATCACATTGATGTATCCTGTGTCTCTATTTCGTAGCCATAAATCTTGACTTATTTCTAGGATTAGTTACTGACAACTGCTCTGCAATGTTTCTTTCCCAAAAATGTATTTGTAAAAAAATCTCTGTTTAGAGATGTCAAGTTTATAAAAATGTGTAAAATCTGTTTAATAAATATAAAATAAAATATTTTTTTAATGTTGCTGAATGAGGAATCAAGTTATGTTTGGATTATTTTCATATACTTGGTAAAACAAAGGTATATTATAAACATATTGAAAATTTTTATTACATGTTATACTGATAATTCCATGTCAGTTCAACCAAAACAAAATTGTTTTGACATAATACCATATTAGATTTTGATGATATTTGCTATACAAGCTCAAATAAAAATAGAATTTATTCCAATTTTTAAGGTTCCAAGCAACTACTATCAAGTTATAAGTTAATAGAAAACAAAGAAAAAGATTTAAACAGCATGGAAATGGTTAATTAAAGTCTTAAAATGTTGCATGTTGTATGAGTTCGGAAAACATGAAGATTGGTAAAAGTTTTGAGGTTTTATTGATGTGGGAGGAGAAAAACTAAATGAATACAAATTTTTATAGCATTTCAGCACAGATACAGTAAAGAATTGCAACTTTGCTGAATGGCAAGCCAAGTAAGAATGAATTTTGGTTGATTGAATTGGAGATTATATTCAATCTTGAACAAGATAGAAAGTGGCTCAATCATTGTCAAACATCATAATGTTGCTTCTCTTTCTCTATTTTCTAAATACTATAATAGATGCTACTCTTTTGTGCTATCTACTTTATTGAAAGTTTTCTGTTACTCGCTATCTTGCTTTATTAGCTTTATCTATTCTCTTCCAGCCTTGTTAGAAGTGACGATGTTTAAAAATGGTTTAGTGCATAGGTAAAACCATTTTGTATGTAAAATGCAATCAGCGTAATGCTTCTTTACAAGGCCTGTATATATATATGTATATATTATGCAGTAGTGGTGTAGTGGTAGAGCGCTTGCTCATAAGCGAGAGGTTCCGATTTTGATTCCCACCACGTCCCTGGTAGTACTGCGCTCAACTTGTTTCTCCGCGCAGCGGCCTTGTTCATCAAGGTTCGTGTTTTCGGAGTTATAGAGTTGAGGAGGGGTTTATAACCACATGTAGCCTCCTCATCTGTAGTGGCCTTCTTGGGCTTGGGGAGGTGAGTTACAAAAAAGTATATATATATATTGTGTGTGCTGGATTAAATAAATGGTATTGACTTCCTTCCACTTTTTTGATATCAGTCTTTTTTTTATTGATTTACTAATTTTCTTACCGATAGCTTTTTTTTTTAAAATTTAATCCTTTTTATGATTTATATATTAAAAGTGTATAATTTTGTCTTTTTATTTACAAGACAAAATTATACATTTTAATATATATTTTCATAACAAATTTACTTTTAATAAAGCTGCAATCAATATTTTATAAGTTGACAGTTAACAGAAAACACAGAAGAAAGTTAAATAACAAGAAAATGGTTGAGACTTTAAAAACTGTAAACTGTATAAGTAAAGAAAACCAAATGACAGCAAGTATTGTGTTTATATTCTAAAGTATTTATATTCTAAAGTATTGTGTTTATATTCTAAAGTATTTATATTCTAAAGTATTGTGTTTGAGGTAAAAAAGTATTATAAAAGTTTTTGAGATTAAACAAGAGATGTGTGAGAGATGTACATTGCTTGAGCAGTGACCATGATAGTTTTAGAAAATAGAAAAAGCAAAACTTAGGAGCGAGAGCAAGTCTAACTGCATTTATAATATGTTTTTGAATTATGTTTAAAAGAAAATGAGCATCATTAAAAGTTCCAACCCAAGTATAAAAACACTTTTCCATACAAAGATAAATACTAGATTTATAGAGCTATAGAATGGAATGAGGTGTAAAAAAACTAAAACAGGAGTACCTTAGAGATTTCTTAGAAGAGAGATCGCATTTAAGATTGGCTAAAGTAATTATAATCTTATAACTTTTTTGAGCAAAGTATACCGTTGTCTCATTAAGCAAAACCAGCCCACTTTAGGCCAAGCAAGAAAATTGAAAAGATCATTCATATAGTTGAGAATCACAAGAGTGTGGTGGCCCTATAAGCCATTCAAGATCTTGCATGAGTCTTTTACTTTTTATTTGAATATGGTCTTTTACTTTTTTTCTGAAAAAAATCCACAAATATTTTTATATGTACTTTATTATTATTTTTTTTTTTGAAAGATGTTTTAGTATTAGTCTTTTAAAATTTAAAATAAAATAATTTTTTATAATGTTTTGTCTCATATTTTAGAATACATAGAAAAATAAGCAACATTGTTTTTCTGATATTAATTCATAATGTTTTCTAGAAAAAATGTTAATATCTATTTAAGCATCCTAATGTTTTTAAGCGTCATAACTGTAATTACTTAATATAACTGAAGATATTTGAGACCAAGCGTCATTAAATTGATACCAAAAATTATCCCAAATCGCATCAGTAATATATCTTCAAGTAAAGAAATGATTTATGAATAATCTGAAAATGATGATTAATGAAATGACATGATAAATGAAATGAAACGATCAAAAATGATCCAAATCGCATCAGTAATATATCTTCAAGCAAAGAAGCTTTTGATTTTGATCAGTAATATATCTTCAAGCAAAGGAGCACCATTTATAATAATGCTCTCAATTCTTGTGGGTTCAAAGATAAGATCAATTTTATTCCAAATATCTAAAAATATAATACAAAATCTCAAAAAAGAATTATTATCTGGTTTAACCCAACTTATTTCCTCAACATCATAACAATCGTAGCAAAATTACTTTTGAGTACAATTGATAAATGTTTCCCTAAAGGCCACAAACTTCACAAACTTTTTAACTGAAACAACTTAAAGGTTAGTTATAGCTGCCTTCCAAACATCAAGAATATCTATTACTTCTCATAATAAAAGTATATTATTTAATTCTCATGAAAATACCAATTAATTATGCAATTGTCGACAAACCATCTTTTGCACACTCAATGAAAAATTCCTTACAAATAATCTTATTTATATTTGTAACATAAAAAACTCACCAAGAAGAAAAAGGATATTATTACATTGGCCTTACTGAGATAAATTGAAAGACAGGTGGTATAAACATAGAAACTCTCTTGTATCTGAAGTTAAGAATCCACTGAACTTTCTAAATTTGTGTGGGAATGCAAAAGTAAAGCTTTAGAATCTATACTAAAATGTAATATTTTCGATCTAGCAGAGCCATACAAATCTGGTGGTAAATTTTACAATTTATGCTTGACAGAAAAATACCACATTTTTACATCACCATTAAGTTTGCTTAACAAAGGAACCAAGCTTGCCATGAAAATAAATTTCTAATAAACCTTAATGTTATCAAAGCAGACACTCCATAGCATTTTTTGTATATAATTTTTTATTACTTTTTTGTTGTTGTTACAAGTATGTGTGTGTATATATATATACATATATATATATATATATATATATATATATATATATATATATATATATATATATATATATATATATATATATATATATATATATATATATATATATATATATATATATATATATATATATATATATATATATATATACTTGTGACAACAACATAATTTTGACTATTTTTAGATTTTCAATCAGTTTCATATGTATTTTTATCTACTAAAAGTAAAAAGAAATTAAAAAATTTTCATGTTTGATTTTTCATTTTGACCCTCCCCTGCCGCTCTTTTTCTCGTATTTTAAAAATTCTAAAAAAATGACACAAAGGACTAAAATAATTTTTAATAATCAACTATGTTCACATTTTTTATAATTTTCTTGTGTAATTTTGTTTAATAACACTTAATCAAATGTTATTTTCAAAAAAATTTCATATTTATGCGAAATACTGAAAATTTTAACTTGCACACTTCTTTTTCAACACTATTAAATATGGCAAGCGCTCTATAAAACATCAATTTCTCACTGGAACCAAATAATACTATTTATAAAAAAAAAGATTTTAATTAAATACTCTATTATTACCAACATTCTTTCTCAATGGAAACCAAATTAAGAAATTTTTTTTTGAGTATATATTTGATGAATATTAATTTTATCTTTTATTATTATTGCTTTTTTTAAATAATTTTTTAATTAAAAAGTGACACACACAAATATTACACGCGAAATACTAAAAATTTTAACTTGCACACTTCCTTTTTCAACACTATTAAATATGTTGAGCGCTATATAAAACATCAATGTGTTTCTCACTGGAACCAAATAATATCATTTATAAAAAAAAGATTTTAACTAAATACCCTTTATTACCAACATTCTTCTTCTCAATCGAAACCAAATTAAGAAATTAATATTTGAGTATATATTTAATGAATATTAATTTTATCTTTTATTGTTATTGCTTTTTTTAAATTACTGTATTTGTAAAACTATTATTACTTTTATTTCATACTGTCTTTTTTAACTCTTATTAATATTACTATTATCATTTATTTAACTTTGCTTTTTAAATCTTATTAATATTATTTATAATGATAGTGATAGTGATTCAATTGTAGTAGTAGTTTTATGGTTGTTGTCCTAATTTTTGCAATTGTTATGTTTATTTTATTAATTTCTGTCATAGTTATAAACTTATTTTTTCATTAGTTTTAATTTTTATCATGATATAGTTACTATTTGTTTTTTTATTCACATTATTATTTTTATTATATTATTATTGCAATTATTAATATCATCTTTATTTATTTAGTGCTTTATTTTCCTTTCTTTCTTTTTTTTTTTTTTCCTTTTAATTTTTTTTTTCTTATTTATAATTCTATGTTTTTTTTTGTTGCTTTTTTTCTTTTTAGGTGTCACTCCATTGACTTGTTTTTAACAATATGAGTGACACCTAGTTTATTTATGTGAGTTTATAAAATATTATTGTATATTTTCATATTTCATGGTTAAATAAATGGATAAAAAAAAATAGCCTTGATTTTATGTTTCTCTTTTTCCTCCATTCTTTTTACTTTCATAGCATAACTCTTGTCTAATGGGCCCAAAAATTGCTTTTTTTAAGTGACGCTTATCTGAGAGAAAATCTATATCTGAGATCTGACTATTGATACTACGGGAGATATCTTTTCTTATCAAATTTTCTGCATTTGATGCTGCAATATCAAACAACGATGATAGTTTATTAGTAAAACTCAGAAGTTGAATTGCATAACATTTTTTGTTTTTTGCATTTTTAATCAAGTTCTCTCTAAGATAAATCAAATGCAGTATCATTCTAACAATATCTTTCTTCTGTTTAGTTGGAATTCCTGCCATTTTTTAAAAAACATTAACTTTTTCCCAAACTACAGATGCAACTTCTTTTTTACCATTTAATTTTTACACCATCTCCATTTGTTGGTAGTTGACAATGCATCATTGCTTCAAGGGTTGGTGATAATTTACCAACAATATTATCAAACTTCTCATCATTTTTCCTCAATTTACTATTGCTCATAAATGATCGAATATTTTTTATGTGTGCTATTATATCTATAGATAAAAAGTAATATAAATTATAAATATATTTGAATAATGTATGTAACAATAATAATCATTATAAAAAATTTTCTCATCTCAATCATTGCGAATAATATTATTTAATAATTTTTGAGAATCATTGAATTCAAACAAATTATATTTACTAATATTGACTATGAATCATGGTTTAGAATTATAATAGTAATCGTTATTGATACAAAACATATTTAATTGCAATAATACATTTATATATTTCCCCTAAAATCACAGTTTAAAAAGTAAATAATTTTGAAATAGTAGGCGGCAGAGGGGATAAAAACTTTAAAAGAAGGGCGGTGGGGGGGTCAAACTTTATAATTTTCCAAAAATCTTCTTATTTTCACTTATAACAGGCAAAACTACACACAAAACTAAAGAAAAAAATTTGAGGCAGTTATCTGAAATGACAAACCAACAGCTTTTTGCAAGTCCTATTCTTCGAAGGCACTTACAACAGTCTTGCTTGAGATTTATTACTTTTGCAACAGTCAACTGCTGCGTTTTCTTAATCTAGAGACTATGACAGGGAGTTACTCAACATAAGTTTTAATTGTCAATCTTGCATCAGCTTGCAATCCCAATTAACAGCCATGAAAGCATCTTCTTTAAAATCAGCTTTCAGTTTTTTAACAATCTAGGTGCAGTGATTTATGCACTCACAACAAGTGGACCACCTAATAATCTTTTGCCCAAGGGCTCTCAATGTCTCTGTCAACACAAACACTGCATTTTCTGTCAGAAACTTTAGACCTATTAAAATGCAAAAGAAAGTGCAGCAATGGGTACATTTCTTGTGGAGCTTTTTGCTTCATTGGTTTTGGAATTATATCTCCAGGCAAAGCACCAGAATTCTCTTCACATAATTTCTTGTTTCTAGTACTGCTGTCAGACGTTTCCATTGGACTAATGTAGAAGATGCATTGCTTCTTTAGCTTTTGAGTTTGCCAAGGTTCAGTGCGCCAGTTCCAGTGTTTCCGGGCTTTTTCTTTGCTCAATTAGTGCTTTTTTAGCAGCTGGGATCATGTTTATTGATTCCATTATTCCTATTCTACCAGTTTCTCTGTGCAAGAAGAAAATCCATGTCTTCATTGCTTGTGATTACAGTTACAGCATTTACACTAGCTTTATCAAACAGGTTTTTTGATTTTCTTTGTTGAAAGTTTGTTCTTGACAATTCGGTACATATTTTTAAAAGATATTTTGAGACTTTGTTTAAATTATGTGAGAGTAAGTGCTGTTGTTGCTATGATTTTGCTTTAAACTTTTTTTGATTTTGCTGTACATTTTTGCTTAAGTTTTTCATTATCATTTACTAATTCAAAGCTTTTCAACAAGATTCCTTTTACAAGTACCCAGTACTTTTTGATTACACGCTGCTTTGTGCAGTTTCAAGGATTTAAATCTTTCAGGATGGTTTTGATGCCATTTTGATTGATGCCTAATGTGTATTACAACATGTAGTACTAACCCATCTTTTTTTTTTTTATGTAATGAAATAATTAAAAAATTAATAAAATGTTAAGCAGTTGTTATATGTAAGATTTTTAGATAACACTGTTTAATATAAATTGCAAATCTCTAGGTTTTAAAGCATCATTAGCTATGGCTAATATATGATCGATTATTGTTAACTAACAAATTTAAAAACTTCATTAGCAAGTACTGCATAAAATATTAAGAAAACTTGGATAAGGCTTTCAGCCTTGTTGGAAGTAAATTAGTATATAAAAAGTTAATTCTGCAAAAGTCTCAGTCGCATAGTATACATTATAAAATTAAAGTTATCAAAATAGTAACATTATATATTTGTTACTAATCTGCATGGAGATAATGATAGTTTATGAGATAGATAGTTTTTTGTTACTTTAATCTTTTGGGCTTCAGTAAAAAATTAATGTTACCAATACCAAAGTTATACTATATTTATAAGTTATACTATATTATATATATATATATATATATATATATATATATATATATATATATATATATATTATATACTATATTATATATATATTATATATATATACTATATATATATATAAGTTATATTATATTTAGTAAATAGTTTAAAATTATAGTTGATTATGTAAGTTTTTATTTAAATATAATTTTGAATGTGTTTTTGAAAATATAGAGAACAAATTTTTTAGTTTTTGATGTTTACTATGGTCATTATAGATACATGGAGAAAGGTGCGGGTTTTTTGATGTTTACCACAGATGCATGGAGATAGTGTGGGTTTTTTGATGTTTACCACAGATACATGAAGATAGGTGCAGGGTTTTTGGGACCAAGTTAACTTTCATTCGTTTATACTAGGTTTAATTGTGGAGTTTTTTTTTTGCACAATTCATCATAAATATTTTATGTAGAGCCTAGGAATAAAAATATACAAAAACATTACTATACCCACTAACCCTAGATCTAGTGGGGATGAGGGAATAAATTTATTATTTAATAAATCCAATCCAAACATGAATTTTTTCAAATTTTTTTAAATAATAATTTTGATCATTTTTACCTAATAAGTGTGTTAAGATATTTTTTATTTAAAACGTCAAATTTATTACAAACTTTAAATAACATCTTTTATTTGAAACATCAAGTCAAATTTATACGAGATTATATTATTAATCTTGTCTAAATTGACCTAATAAATAAAAAATATCTTATTAAGTAAATCTAAGAACTTTCCATGGTCAATCGAAATGTTGTTAAATCAGCATTACTTTTTAACCAAAATACGCAATATAAAATCTTAAAAATTCAACTTTTTTCATTATGAATCTTTGATTCATAATAAAAAAATAAATAACGAAATCAGAAATATTGGATACTCAGTCCCAATCTCTTTTTGATCATTTTTTTCCATGCCATTAATTTTTTAAGCTGATTGCATAACCCAATTAGCTTTAACTTATAAAATACTTGCTCAATAGTGTTGAAAATTTGTAACTTATTTTTTAGGGAGAGGAACTCAAAAATGATGGCTAAATTACTAAAAAATTTCAAAATGGGGTAGCACTTTTATTAAGTTTTCTGATGCTCCATTTAGGCACCTTAAGATGTATGTCTTAAGATCAAAATTATACCATTTATGTCTTAAGATGCCTAAATGGTATGATTTTGAAGATTCTTTTCTTTTGTTTCTATATATATTAAATTCCTTGTTACAAAAAAACTGCAAGGGTTTTTCAATGCAAATAAATTAGATTCGAAAAAGAAAAACTATGCAGTTCTTTTGTATTATGTTTGTTACATAAAGAACATTATGAAAAAATTTCAGAATCATATGTTTTAGTCATCATTTTTAGTTCCTCTTCCTAAAAAATAGGTTTATACAAGTTTTTAGTAATATTTAGGCACAATTTCCTAAGTTAAAGCTATTTGTGTTATAAAATTACCTTTAAAAATAAATGGCGCTAATAAAAACAATTAAAAAGGAGATTGGGACTGAGTATTGATATCTCTGAAACTTTTAGGAGTCAGACTTTAAAATTTTGGTGAAGTTTTTCTTCATTAAGCTTGTATTCCAAAAATCATCAAAATCTGAGATGTCATGGTTCTGAAAATATATTTTTGATTGATTAGACAGAATTGATCCAAATGTCCTTGACAATATCTGCCAGACAATATCTATGAAAACCTGTATATATTAATTACTATTCAGTTTTAAATAAAAAAGCGTTAATAATAAGCTTTCTTGATTTTTGTCTTGTTTGCTATTGCTTTTAAATTGACCGGTTGCATGTTTGATTTAAAGCTGTTAAGTGTAATTGATTGAACGACTTCTGCTAGTAGACTATTCCATTCATAAACGACTCTATTGCTGAAAAAAAATTGTCCTTTCATACAATTTCTAACCAATTCAGGTTTCAATAGATGTTTAGCTCCTCTAATGTTAGATGCTGGACCTGATTAGCAAATAGAGTTCATTGCTTGATTTTGTTTAATATCAATCTTTTCGATACCTTTAAATATCTTGAATTGCTGGATCAAGTCACCTCTTAGCTGCTGAGTCTCTAAAGTTGTCATATCCAAAATTTCTAATTTTCCGTACTCAAGATGTCTTAGTTCCGGTATCATTTTGTTTGCTCGAACTCCATGTTATATACAAAAAAATTGTATTTTGTTTATAATTAATTTATACGAAATAACAAAATAATATACTGAAACAAATATGCTTACAAAACATATTCAATAAAAACTAAAATTAGGTTAACAAAGTACAAATTGTTATTAAATGTTTTCTAATCCTTTTTGAGCATTTTCTATATGAGGCAACTCTCCAATAGAACAAAGAATTTCTTCTTGTCCCTATTTCAGATCCATACTCTATGCTCCCCATAGGATGTTAGCCCTCTATTTCCTTTTTAGCATAAAAATACTTTTTACAATGAAATTAAAATAAAAATCTTAAATTAAAATAGTAATGTGATAATTTTAAATTGCACAAAATGACAAAGTATGAAATAATTTTGAAATTTTTAAAATGAAAAAATGAAATTATTTTTTTCATTTTAAACATATTAAAAACATATTTAATTTTCTTATTCCCGAGACTACACTCTTTTAGATGTAATTTCTAATAGAATTGACCATACCCTTTCTCTTTACAACTCTTATAATATTGTTTTTATT
The DNA here is from genome assembly GCF_038396675.1 of Hydra vulgaris. NCBI lineage: Eukaryota > Metazoa > Cnidaria > Hydrozoa > Anthoathecata > Hydridae > Hydra > Hydra vulgaris. The sequence goes on along the minus strand of NC_088921.1, from coordinate 471,714 downwards.
GGTGACTTTAATACCTTCTCTCCTTGATATATGTCTTGTCTCTGATCCTATCTTATGTTCAGTTTAAAGGGTGAACAGATTGTATCTGTTGACCAGCTTCGCACCCTTTCTTCATTTATTAGGCTGGTTAGGATTTATTTATAATCAGTTATTAGTTTAGAATGTTGAATGCTGGATCTTCTAAAGGCAGGGGATTTTTAGCTGGGTGCAGTTAACGTATACCAGTACATTTATTTTATTTAGACACCATCTTACAGTGGGCCCATAAGTGGAAATAGACAAAATATAGTTCTTTGAGAAAGTCTATAAAAATTATTTATTCAGAAAGTCAGATTAATTTGTGAATAAATAAAAAATTATGTTTCTAGCTAATTTTTAAGTGATGATATGCGATTTTGAAGTTGATGAATTTCCAATCTTTTTGTGTATCTATAAAAGTTTAGTAATTTCGGTTAGTTTCCATTCAAAATGAAAATTGATAAACCAACTTGTAAAAGTTGTTTTTTAATTTGATATGGAATAGATTTTTAAATAAATAAATAACAAATGTGTTATTTTATTTATAAATTATTTTTATCAAAGCTTTCAAAACTTAATTATGTAATTATGTTATAAATTTATGTTGTTTTTTTTTACAAAAAATTAAATTAAATCTTAGATTATTTTAAAAGTGCTAACTTGCCTCTACTGTGTCATATATTTTAAAAATATTTAACATTTCTTCTCTTCAAATATTTTAAGGGGAACTGAGGCAACTTAGTACTTTTCTAATTTATTAATTTAAAAATGTTGAACAGTGATTATTCTTTTTTCTTAAAATATGTGAATATTTTATTTTTGGTTACAAATATGAAAATTTTTAACTTTTAATTTGTTTACTTGATATGATTTTGTGTTTGTTTCAGCAGAGGTAAAATAAAAAATAAATCTAATGGAGGCAAAAAAAAATGTAAAATACATCATAGAAATAGATTTATTCACACTATTTATTAAAGCTGACAAAACTGTTAGGTCAAATTAAGTTAACTATCCATTCGCATCCTCCAAAGTTATGACAAGATTGTGGTTGATTTGACCATACAAGCAGATCTGAGCGTATGTTTTCAAAACCAAAGATATATTTTGATGATATGTTTGAAAACCTTATGATTAATTATAAAGTTATTCACATTTTTTACTATTTTAACTTTTTATCTTCAAATATATGTTGCAAATTCGAAACATTAGAACTCTTTCCTTATAATTTTATTATACTAGCATTATTTTAAATCCAAATTTGACAGAATACTTGTTTTTAAATACTAAACTTCTTATTAATAGATCAGTAGAAACCAGACCCCGAAGTTATTTAAATTTTTGAATTTTCTCTTTATTAAGTCTAAATATTACTTTTTTAATTGTTATATTAAAAAAAATTTAACTTCAAAAAGTGAACCCAGTCCACAAGTTTAGTTTAATATTAAAAATTTAAACTTTCCTATAACAAGCAAAAAAATATCTTTCTAAAAAGTTCTCAATAAATTTTCTAGGATATCTTGACCATTAGTTATGATCCAATTTCCAAAACTTTTCCCATCTGGGCTCACTGTGCATCTCTAACCTTTACTTAATCAAGTGCTATAAGACAACAAACTCTGACATAAAAATAGGAAATTTTAGTTTGTTTCCTCCTGAATTTATTTTCAGTTTTGTTTGTTTTAAAAGTACAATAGAAATGATGAAATTATATATTTTGTTTGTTATAGGAAAGTTTAAATTTTTAATATTAAACTAAACTTGTGGACTGGGTTCACTTTTTGAAGTTAAATTTTTTTTAGATAACAATTAAAAAAGTAATATTTAGACTTAATAAAGAGAAAATTCAAAAATTTAAATAACTTCGGGGTCTGGTTGATACTGATCTATTAATAAGAAGTTTAGTATTTAAAAACAAGTATTCTGTCAAATTTGGATTTAAAATAATGCTAGTATAATAAAATTATAAGGAAAGAGTTCTAATGTTTCGAATTTGCAACATATATTTGAAGATAAAAAGTTAAAATAGTAAAAAATGTGAATAACTTTATAATTAATCATAAGGTTTTCAAACATATCATCAAAATATATCTTTGGTTTTGAAAACATACGCTCAGATCTGCTTGTATGGTCAAATCAACCACAATCTTGTCATAACTTTGGAGGATGCGAATGGATAGTTAACTTAATTTGACTTAACAGTTTTGTCAGCTTTAATAAATAGTGTGAATAAATCTATTTCTATGATGTATTTTACATTTTTTTTTGCCTCCATTAGATTTATTTTTTATTTTACCTCTGCTGAAACAAACACAAAATCATATCAAGTAAACAAATTAAAAGTTAAAAATTTTCATATTTGTAACCAAAAATAAAATATTCACATATTTTAAGAAAAAAGAATAATCACTGTTCAACATTTTTAAATTAAGTAAATTAATAAAAGTACTAAGTTGCCTCAGTTCCCCTTAAAATATTTGAAGAGAAGAAATGTTAAATATTTTTAAAATATATGACACAGTAGAGGCAAGTTAGCACTTTTAAAATAATCTAAGATTTAATTTAATTTTTTGTAAAAAAAAACAACATAAATTTATAACATAATTACATAATTAAGTTTTGAAAGCTTTGATAAAAATAATTTATAAATAAAATAACACATTTGTTATTTATTTATTTAAAAATCTATTCCATATCAAATTAAAAACAACTTTTACAAGTTGATTTATCAATTTTCATTTTGAATGGAAACTAACCGAAATTACTAAACTTTTATAGATACACAAAAAGATTGGAAATTCATCAACTTCAAAATTGCATATCATCACTTAAAAATTAGCTAGAAACATAATTTTTTGTTTATTCACAAATTAATCTGACTTTCTGAATAAATAATTTTTATAGACTTTCTCAAAGAACTATATTTTGTCTATTTCCACTTATGGGCCCACTGTAAGATGGTGTCCAAATAAAAAATCCCCTGCCTTTAGAAGATCCAGCATTCAACATTCTAAACTAGAAACAACCTATTATAAATAAATCTGTACCAGCCTAAGAAATGAAGAAAGGGTGCGAAGCTGGTCAACAGATACAATCTGTTCACCCTTTAAACTGAACATAAGATAGGATCAGAGACAAGACATATATCAAGGAGAGAAGGTATTAAAGTCACCAATAAAAACAATATTATAAGAGTTGTAAAGAGAAAGGGTATGGTCAATTTGATCAGAAATTACATCTAAAAGAGTGTAGTCTCGGGAATAAGAAAATTAAATATGTTTTTAATATGTTTAAAATGAAAAAAATAATTTCATTTTTTCATTTTAAAAATTTCAAAATTATTTCATACTTTGTCATTTTGTGCAATTTAAAATTATCACATTACTATTTTAATTTAAGATTTTCATTTTAATTTCATTGTAAAAAGTATTTTTATGCTAAAAAAGGAAATAGAGGGCTAACATCCTATGGGGAGCATAGAGTATGGATCTGAAATAGGGACAAGAACAAATCCCTTGTTTTATTGGAGAGTTGCCTCATATAGAAAATGCTCAAAAAGGATTAGAAAACATTTAATAACAATTTGTACTTTGTTAACCTAATTTTAGTTTTTATTGAATATTTTTTGTAAGCATATTTGTTTCAGTATATTATTTTGTTATTTCGTATAAATTAATTATAAATAAAATACAATTTTTTTGTATATAACATGGAGTTCGAGCAAACAAAATGATACCGGAACTAAGACATCTTGAGTATGGAAAACTAGAAATTTTGGATATGACAACTTTAGAGACTCAGCAGCTAAGAGGTGACTTGATCCAGCAATTCAAGATATTTAAAGGTATCGAAAAGATTGATATTAAACAAAATCAAGCAATGAACTCTATTTGCTAATCAGGTCCAGCATCTAACATTAGAGGAGCTAAACATCGATTGAAACCTGAATTGGTTAGAAATTGTATGAAAGGACAATTTTTTTTCAGCAATAGAGTCGTTTATGAATGGAATAGTCTACTAGCAGAAGTCGTTCAATCAATTACACTTAACAGCTTTAAATCAAACATGCAACCGGTCAATTTAAAAGCAATAGCAAACAAGACAAAAATCAAGAAAGCTTATTATTAACGCTTTTTTATTTAAAACTGAATAGTAATTAATATATACAGGTTTTCATAGATATTGTCTGGCAGATATTGTCAAGGACATTTGGATCAATTCGTGTCTAATCAATCAAAAATATATTTTCAGAACCATGACATCTCAGATTTTGATGATTTTTGGAATACAAGCTTAATGAAGAAAAACTTCACCAAAATTTTAAAGTCTGACTCCTAAAAGTTTCAGAGATATCAATACTCAGTCCCAATCTCCTTTTTAATTGTTTTTATTAGCGCCATTTATTTTTAAAGGTAATTTTATAACACAAATAGCTTTAACTTAGGAAATACTTGCTTAAATATTACTAAAAACTTGTATAAACCTATTTTTTAGGAAGAGGAGCTAAAAATGATGACTAAAACATATGATTCTGAAATTTTTTCATAATGTTCTTTATGTAACAAACATAATACAAAAGAACTGCATAGTTTTTCTTTTTCGAATCTAATTTATTTGCATTGAAAAACCCTTGCAGTTTTTTTGTAACAAGGAATTTAATATATATAGAAACAAAAGAAAAAACTTCAAAATCATACCATTTAGGCATCTTAAGACATAAATGGTATAATTTTGATCTTAAGACATACATCTTAAGGTGCCTAAATGGAGCATCAGAAAACTTAATAAAAGTGCTACCCCATTTTGAAATTTTTTAGTAATTTAGCCATCATTTTTGAGTTCCTCTCCCTAAAAAATAAGTTACAAATTTTCAACACTATTGAGCAAGTATTTTATAAGTTAAAGCTAATTGGGTTATGCAATCAGCTTAAAAAATTAATGGCATGGAAAAAAATGATCAAAAAAGAGATTGGGACTGAGTATCCATATTTCTGATTTCGTTATTTATTTTTTTTATTATGAATCAAAGATTCATAATGAAAAAAGTTGAATTTTTAAGATTTTATATTGCGTATTTTGGTTAAAAAGTAATGCTGATTTAACAACATTTCGATTGACCATGGAAAGTTCTTAGATTTACTTAATAAGATATTTTTTATTTATTAGGTCAATTTAGACAAGATTAATAATATAATCTCGTATAAATTTGACTTGATGTTTCAAATAAAAGATGTTATTTAAAGTTTGTAATAAATTTGACGTTTTAAATAAAAAATATCTTAATACACTTATTAGGTAAAAATGATCAAAATTATTATTTAAAAAAATTTGAAAAAATTCATGTTTGGATTGGATTTATTAAATAATAAATTAATTCCCTCATCCCCACTAGATCTAGGGTTAGTGGGTGTGGTAATGTTTTTGTATATTTTTATTCCTAGGCTCTACATAAAATATTTATGATGAATTGTGCAAAAAAAAAAATTCCACAATTAAACCTAGTATAAACGAATGAAAGTTAACTTGGCCCTAAAAACCCTGCATCTATCTTCATGTATCTGTGGTAAACATCAAAAAACCCACACTATCTCCATGCATCTGTGGTAAACATCAAAAAACCCGCACCTTTCTCCATATATCTATAATGACCATAGTAAACATCAAAAACTAAAAAATTTGTTCTCTATATTTTCAAAAACACATTCAAAATTATATTTAAATAAAAACTTACATAATCAACTATAATTTTAAACTATTTACTAAATATAATATAACTTATATATATATATATAGTATATATATATAATATAGTATATAATATATATATATATATATATATATATATATATATATATATATATATATATATATATATATATATATATATATATAATATAGTATAACTTATAAATATAGTATAACTTTGGTATTGGTAACATTAATTTTTTACTGAAGCCCAAAAGATTAAAGTAACAAAAAACTATCTATCTCATAAACTATCATTATCTCCATGCAGATTAGTAACAAATATATAATGTTACTATTTTGATAACTTTATTTTTAAATGTATACTATGCGACTGAGACTTTTGCAGAATTAACTTTTTATATACTAATTTACTTCCAACAAGGCTGAAAGCCTTATCCAAGTTTTCTTAATATTTTATGCAGTACTTGCTAATGAAGTTTTTAAATTTGTTAGTTAACAATAACTAAAATTTATTAAATAACAGCCAGGCCCTTACCATGCGTTCAAAACCCAAAAAGATTTGCAATTATTATATTAAACAGTGTTATCTAAAAATCTTACATATAACAACTGCTTAACATTTTATTAATTTTTTAATTATTTCATTACATAAATAAAAAAGATGGGTTAGTACTACATGTTGTAATACACATTAGGCATCAATCAAAATGGCATCAAAACCATCCTGAAAGATTTAAATCCTTGAAACTGCACAAAGCAGCGTGTAATCAAAAAGTACTGGGTACTTGTAAAAGGAATCTTGTTGAAAAGCTTTGAATTAGTAAATGATAATGAAAAACTTAAGCAAAAATGTACAGCAAAACCAAAAAAAGTTTAAAGCAAAATCATAGCAACAACAGCACTTACTCTCAAAAAAATTCAACTAGTTTCTAAGCATCTTTTAAAATATGTACCGAATTGTCAAGAACAAACTTTCAACAAAGAACTAAAAAACCTGTTTGATAAAGCTAGTGTAAATGCTGTAACTGTAATCACAAGCAATGAAGACATGGATTTTCTTCTTGCACAGAGAAACTGGTAGAATAGGAATAATGGAATCAATAAACATGATCCCAGCTGCTAAAAAAGCACTAATTGAGCAAAGAAAAAGCCCGGAAACACTGGAACTGGCGCACTGAACCTTGGCAAACTCAAAAGCTAAAGAAGCAATGCATCTTCTACATTAGTCCAGTTGGAAACGTCTGACAGCAGTACTAGTAACAAGGAATTATGTGAAGAGAATTCTGGTGCTTTGCCTGGAGATATAATTCCAAAACCAATGAAGCAAAAAAGCTCCACAAGAAATGTACCCATTGCTGCACTTTCTTTGGATTTAAATAGGTCTAAAGTTTCTGACAGAAATGCAGTGTTTGTGTTGACAGAGACATTGAGAGCCCTTGGGCAAAAGATTATTAGGTGGTCCACTTGTTGTGAGTGCATAAATCACTGCACCTAGATTGTTAAAAAACTGAAAGCTGATTTTAAAGAAGATGCTTTCATTGCTGTTAATTGGGATTGCAAGCTGATGCAAGATTGACAATTAAAACTTATGTTGAGTAACTCCCTGTCATAGTCTCTAGATTAAGGAAACGCAGCAGTTGACTGTTGCAAAAGTAATAAATCTCAAGCAAGACTGTTGTAAGTGCCTTCGAAGAATAGGACTTGGCAAAAAGCTGTTGGTTTGTCATTTGACATAACTGCCTCAAATTTTTTTCTTTAGTTTTGTGTGTAGTTTTGCCTGTTATAAGTGAAAATAAGAAGATTTTTGGAAAATTATAAAGTTTGACCCCCCCCGCCCTTCTTTTAAAGTTTTTATCCCCTCTGCCGCCTACTATTTCAAAATTATTTACTTTTTAAACTGTGATTTTAGGGGAAATATATAAATGTATTATTGCAATTAAATATGTTTTGTATCAATAACGATCACTATTATAATTCTAAACTATGTATCATAGCTAATATTAGTAAATATAATTTGTTTGAATTCAATGATTCTCAAAAATTATTAAATAATATTATTCGCAATGATTGAGATGAGAAAATTTTTTATAATGATTATTATTGTTACATACATTATTCAAATATATTTATAATTTATATTACTTTTTATCTATAGATATAATAGCACACACAAAAAATATTCGATCATTTATGAGCAATAGTAAATTGAGGAAAAATGATGAGAAGTTTGATAATATTGTTGGTAAATTATCACCAACCCTTGAAGCAATGATGTATTGTCAACTACCAACAAATGGAGATGGTGTAAAAATTAAATGGTAAAAAAGAAGTTGCATCTGTAGTTTGGGAAAAAGTTAATGTTTTTTAAAAAATGGCAGGAATTCCAACTAAACAGAAGAAAGATATTGTTAGAATGATACTGCATTTGATTTATCTTAGAGAGAACTTGATTAAAAATGCAAAAAACAAAAAATGTTATGCAATTCAACTTCTGAGTTTTACTAATAAACTATCATCGTTGTTTGATATTGCAGCATCAAATGCAGAAAATTTGATAAGAAAAGATATCTCCCGTAGTATCAATAGTCAGATCTCAGATATAGATTTTCTCTCAGATAAGCGTCACTTAAAAAAAGCAATTTTTGGGCCCATTAGACAAGAGTTATGCTATGAAAGTAAAAAGAATGGAGGAAAAAGAGAAACATAAAATCAAGGCTATTTTTTTTAATCCATTTATTTAACCATGAAATATGAAAATATACAATAATATTTTATAAACTCACATAAATAAAGTTAGGTGTCACTCATATTGTTAAAAACAAGTCAATGGAGTGACACCTAAAAAGAAAAAAAGCAAAAAAAAAAAACATAGAATTATAAATAAGAAAAAAAAATTAAAAGGAAAAAAAAAAAAAAAAGAAAGAAAGGAAAATAAAGCACTAATAAATAAAGATGATATTAATAATTGCAATAATAATATAATAAAAATAATAATGTGAATAAAAAAACAAATAGTAACTATATCATGATAAAAATTAAAACTAATGAAAAAATAAGTTTATAACTATGACAGAAATTAATAAAATAAACATAACAATTGCAAAAATTAGGACAACAACCATAAAACTACTACTACAATTGAATCACTATCACTATCATTATAAATAATATTAATAAGATTTAAAAAGCAAAGTTAAATAAATGATAATAGTAATATTAGTAGAGTTAAAAAAGACAGTATGAAATAAAAGTAATAATAGTTTTACAAATACAGTAATTTAAAAAAAACAATAACAATAAAAGATAAAATTAATATTCATTAAATATATACTCAAATATTAATTTCTTAATTTGGTTTCGATTGAGAAGAAGAATGTTGGTAATAAAAGGGTATTTAGTTAAAATCTTTTTTTTATAAATGATATTATTTGGTTCCAGTGAGAAACACATTGATGTTTTATATAGCGCTCACCATATTTAATAGTGTTGAAAAAGGAAGTGTGCAAGTTAAAATTTTTAGTATTTCGCGTGTAATATTTGTGTGTGTCACTTTTTAATTAAAAAATTATTTAAAAAAAGCAATAATAATAAAAGATAAAATTAATATTCATCAAATATATACTCAAAAAAAAATTTCTTAATTTGGTTTCCATTGAGAAGAAGAATGTTGGTAATAATAGAGTATTTAATTAAAATCTTTTTTTTTATAAATAGTATTATTTGGTTCTAGTGAGAAATTGATGTTTTATAGAGCGCTTGCCATATTTAATAGTGTTGAAAAAGAAAGTGTGCAAGTTAAAATTTTCAGTATTTCGCATAAATATGAAATTTTTTTGAAAATAACATTTGATTAAGTGTTATTAAACAAAATTACACAAGAAAATTATAAAAAATGTGAACATAGTTGATTATTAAAAATTATTTTAGTCCTTTGTTTATTTTTTTTATAATTTTTAAAATACGAGAAAAAGAGCGGCAGGGGAGGGTCAAAATGAAAAATCAAACATGAAAATTTTTTAATTTCTTTTTACTTTTAGTAGATAAAAATACATATGAAACTGATTGAAAATCTAAAAATAGTCAAAATTATGTTGTTGTCACAAGTATATATATATATATATATATATATATATATATATATATATATATATATATATATATATATATATATATATATATGTATATATATATACACACACATACTTGTAACAACAACAAAAAAGTAATAAAAAATTATATACAAAAAATGCTATGGAGTGTCTGCTTTGATAACATTAAGGTTTATTAGAAATTTATTTTCATGGCAAGCTTGGTTCCTTTGTTAAGCAAATTTAATGGTGATGTAAAAATGTGGTATTTTTCTGTCAAGCATAAATTGTAAAATTTACCACCAGATTTGTATGGCTCTGCTAGATCGAAAATATTACATTTTAGTATAGATTCTAAAGCTTTACTTTTGCATTCCCACACAAATTTAGAAAGTTCAGTGGAGTTATCCTTACTTTCATAAACAAAAGAGTTTCTATGTTTATACCACCTGTCTTTCAATTTATCTCAGTAAGGCCAATGTAATAATATCCTTTTTCTTCTTGGTGAGTTTTTTATGTTACAAATATAAATAAGATTATTTGTAAGGAATTTTTCATTGAGTGTGCAAAAGATGGTTTGTCGACAATTGCATAATTAATTGGTATTTTCATGAGAATTAAATAATATACTTTTATTATGAGAAGTAATAATATTCTTGATGTTTGGAAGGCAGCTATAACTAACCTTTAAGTTGTTTCAGTTAAAAAGTTTGTGAAGTTTGTGGCCTTTAGGGAAACATTTATCAATTGTACTCAAAAGTAATTTTGCTACGATTGTTATGATGTTGAGGAAATAAGTTGGGTTAAACCAGATAATAATTCTTTTTTGAGATTTTGTATTATATTTTTAGATATTTGGAATAAAATTGATCTTATCTTTGAACCCACAAGAATTGAGAGCATTATTATAAATGGTGCTCCTTTGCTTGAAGATATATTACTGATCAAAATCAAAAGCTTCTTTGCTTGAAGATATATTACTGATGCGATTTGGGATCATTTTTGATCGTTTCATTTCATTTATCATGTCATTTCATTAATCATCATTTTCAGATTATTCATAAATCATTTCTTTACTTGAAGATATATTACTGATGCGATTTGGGATAATTTTTGGTATCAATTTAATGACACTTGGTCTCAAATATCTTCAGTTATATTAAGTAATTACAGTTATGACGCTTAAAAACATTAGGATGCTTAAATAGATATTAACATTTTTTCTAGAAAACATTATGAATTAATATCAGAAAAACAATGTTGCTTATTTTTCTAATGTATTTATGATATGATACAAAACATTATAAAAAATTATTTTATTTTAAATTTTAAAGGCTAATACTAAAACATCTTTCAAAAAAAAAATAATAATAAAGTAAATATAAAAATATTTGTGGATTTTTTTCAGAAAAAAGTAAAAAGTGGTAAAAGACCATATTCAAATAAAAAGTAAAAGACTCATGCAAGATCTTGAATGGCTTATAGGGCCACCACACTCTTGTGATTCTCAACTATATGAATGATCTTTTCAATTTTCTTGCTGCTAAAGTGGCTCTGTTTGCTTAATGAGACAACGGTATACTTTGCTCAAAAAAGTTATAAGATTATAATTACTTCAGCCAATCTTAAATGCGATCTCTCTTCTAAGAAATCTCTAAGGTACTCCTGTTTTAGTTTTTTTACACCTCATTCCATTCTATAGCTCTATAAATCTAGTATTTATCTTTGTATGGAAAAGTGTTTTTATACTTGGGTTGGAACTTTTAATGATGCTCATTTTCTTTTAAACATAATTCAAAAACATATTATAAATGCAGTTAGACTTGCTCTCGCTCCTAAGTTTTGCTTTTTCTATTTTCTAAAACTATCATGGTCACTGCTCAAGCAATGTACATCTCTCACACATCTCTTGTTTAATCTCAAAAACTTTTATAATACTTTTTTACCTCAAACACAATACTTTAGAATATAAATACTTTAGAATATAAACACAATACTTGCTGTCATTTGGTTTTCTTTACTTATACAGTTTACAGTTTTTAAAGTCTCAACCATTTTCTTGTTATTTAACTTTCTTCTGTGTTTTCTGTTAACTGTCAACTTATAAAATATTGATTGCAGCTTTATTAAAAGTAAATTTGTTATGAAAAATATATATTAAAATGTATAATTTTGTCTTGTAAATAAAAAGACAAAATTATACACTTTTAATATATAAATCATAAAAAGGATTAAATTTTAAAAAAAAAGCTATCGGTAAGAAAATTAGTAAATCAATAAAAAAAAAGACTGATATCAAAAAAAGTGGAAGCTAAAGCTAATACCATTTATTTAATCCAGCACACACAATATATATATATACTTTTTTGTAACTCACCTCCCCAAGCCCAAGAAGGCCACTACAGATGAGGAGGCTACATGTGGTTATAAACCTCTCTCAACTCTATAACTCCGAAACACGAACCTTGATGAACAAGGCCGCTGCGCGGAGAAACAAGTTGAGCGCAGTACTACCAGGGACGTGGTGGGAATCAAAATCGGAACCTCTCGCTTATGAAGCAAGCGCTCTACCACTACACCACTACTGCATAATATATACATATATATATACAGGCCTTGTAAAGAAGCATTACGCTGATTGCATTTTACATACAAAATGGTTTTACCTATGCACTAAACCATTTTTAAACATCGTCACTTCTAACAAGGCTGGAAGAGAATAGATAAAGCTAATAAAGCAAGATAGCGATTAACAGAAAACTTTCAATAAAGTAGATAGCACAAAAGAGTAGCATCTATTATAGTATTTAGAAAATAGAGAAAGAGAAGCAACATTATGATGTTTGACAATGATTGAGCCACTTTCTTATTGTCGCAAGATTGAATATAATCTCCAGTTCAATCAACCAAAATTCATTCTTACTTGGCTTGCCATTCAGCAAAGTTGCATCTTTTTACTGTATCTGTGCCTAAATGCTATAAAAATTTGTATTCATTTAGTTTTTCTCCTCCCACATCAATAAAACCTCAAAACTTTTACCAATCTTCATGTTTTCCGAACTCATACAACATGCAACATTTTAAGACTTTAATTAACCATTTCCATGCTGTTTAAATCTTTTTCTTTGTTTTCTATTAACTTATAACTTGATAGTAGTTGCTTGGAACCTTAAAAATTGGAATAAATTCTATTTTTATTTGAGCTTGTATAGCAAATATCATCAAAATCTAATATGGTATTATGTCAAAACAATTTTGTTTTGGTTGAACTGACATGGAATTATCAGTATAACATGTAATAAAAATTTTCAATATGTTTATAATATACCTTTGTTTTACCAAGTATATGAAAATAATCCAAACATAACTTGATTCCTCATTCAGCAACATTAAAAAAATATTTTATTTTATATTTATTAAACAGATTTTACACATTTTTATAAACTTGACGTCTCTAAACAGAGATTTTTTTACAAATACATTTTTGGGAAAGAAACATTGCAGAGCAGTTGTCAGTAACTAATCCTAGAAATAAGTCAAGATTTATGGCTACGAAATAGAGACACAGGATACATCAATGTGATAGGGTGCTACAAGTAATGTTTAATAAACTTATAGTTGTTGTATTTAAACCTTTAATTGTAGTAACAACTTGTACATAATAATTGTAGTAACAACTTGTACATAATAATTGTAGTAACAAATTGTTCATAATAAGCAAAACAAAACTGTAGAGAATCTTTTTATTTTAGTACACAACTTTTATTAGTAACGAAACAACATAGTAAGAGCAATGCATGAGTATACTTTTATGTATAACTTTTTATCATTTGTTCAAAAGTATACCCACACTTTGCTTATTTGGATAAAACATTTACTTCATACACAGAATGTCTGTGGTTTGAATCCCACCACTTTTATTTTAAAATGTAATAATGATAAATTTCAAATTAAGGTGAAAAGTTTAGGAAAAGTTATGAAATTAATGGATAATTTTTAAAAATGTGAAAAAATCAAATAATAGCTATAATTGTTCTACAGTTATTTATCAACACAATGTTTTGTGTTGAAAATTAATTTTAAAATGCAAAAAATTAACTTAGTTAAATAAATGCTGAGTAACTAGATAATCCAGGCATTATACATAGTTTATTGAAATTATTACTAATATTTCAAGTTTTAAAATAAAAATTTGCTTGATATGACTTTCAGACTTGAAAAACCTTAATTTATTCAAGTGTTTAACTTTTGTTATGAAAAAGACACACATGTTACTTCAAATTCAAACAACAAAAGTTATACTAGATATATTAAAGAGTACTTCTTTTGTTGTTTAAAACTAATTTTTTACATCCAGCAACACAGCCAAACAAATGACCTATGTTAGCATAGCATAATATAGCATCCATACATAGGATTTATATTATCTTCTGGTTCTAAAAGCTAGCTCAGATTTGTTACAGAAACAAATTTGAATTAAATTACAGAAACAAACTTGAATTACTTTGAATTTAAACAAAGTTTGACTAGAGATATTAAAAAAAATATTGGTGGTTTTTTTGTTTGTTGCTTAAAACTAACTTCATGCTCTGAAACACTTTTTGTTTTAATAAATTTTAAAGCATAGAAACTTGAAATTTTGATTCAAAAAATATACTGGGCCTTATTCAAAACTTTAAATGTCTTTGAGAACAATTCTACAAATACTGGAACTCTTTAAGGTGTGCATGAACGAAATTCACACCTTTAAGAAAATTTCATATGCTTATGTTAAAATTTTTTTTTTGTCTGTTTACAAAAAAAAAGGAAAAAGAGAAATAATATTCACAGGCCTTGTTACGAGATTTCGCTGCGTAGCGCATTTCTAAGTAACTCAACAGCAAATATATTTTGGATCGTTAGAAGTTATATTGCTTCACTAGCGTCATTTCAAGTACCGCATTTTAATTAAAGTTATTTTATTAACGCGTTAAAAATCATACAAACAGTTAGTTTTTTTCTCACTAGAACAAAAGTTACAAATAAAGTTCTTATTTAATAAATCATTTTTATTATTTTTTTCAAATATGAACTAAATTTTATTTTGAAAAAAATATTCTTTTCTTGAAATGTAAAATAATGTTTGTTTATTTTCTTATGATTTTACAGTTGGTTTTTGATTATTTTATTAACTGTTAATAAATTTTTTCTTATTTAATTTGTGAACTCTTTTTAATAATATTTTTAAACAATAAAGAGTTTTTTTTTGTTGTTTATCAGTTACCGATAACATATTCGTGACCATAATTTATTTTCATAAATTAAACGAACGTCGTTAAAACTTTACGTTATTGAATTAACAATAAATAAAATATCTTATTAATAAAATATTTACATTAAAATAAATCCTGCATTTTTTAAACTATTATGACAAAAAATAATTTTTACATTTAAAAGGAATTTATATATTCAATTCCTTAAGATAACTTAAAACACTTTATTTTTTTTAACAAATTTTTATCAACAATAAAAAAAATTATTAAACAAAAAATTATTAAACAAACTTCTTTAACAAAAAATCTATTAGTTTACAATTGCGGTTAAATGCTTTTACTTACGACTTTAATTTTTCAGAATAAACGTCACATAAACGATATCAAAAGATAATTAAAAATATTCTAAAAGATATAAGTTTTTGCGTAACGCAAAACTGCTGAACGCGTAGGCAAATCGCCTTTTCGCAAGCAAAATGCGAGCTGCGTAACGCTTCTTAACAAGGCCTGTATTCAATACAGCTATTATACGAATTGTCTCCTGAAAATTTGTATGATACTGTGGCTAACTCTAGTATAATGCATGTAAGATGATTACCTATTGGTTAATGACTATACTAAAGGGTGTTTCATATTTTATCAATTTTTGAAATTGAACTCGCGAATCAAAATTTCCATATAAATTGACCATCTATATGAAAATAAATTGAAGCATAAAAAAAAAAAATTATAATTTTTAGGGTTCTTGCCAGTTTGATTTTGGGCCAAAAATGTTAGGTGTTTCAAACGCCTGGCAAGGACCTTAAAATTTATCCTAATTTTTTATTCTTTTAAATATTAGATGTTAGATTGAATATTTATCACATAAAAAGGACATGTTGAAAAAATAAGGAAATTAGTCTACAGAATCTTCTGAAATCGGTAAAAAATCCAAATTTTTCTTTACAAAAACCTACTTTTTAACTTGTTGGAAATCAAAAACATATAAAAAATGTTTTTCATTTCCTAATAAACCATTTTCAGATGCTGAAAAAACAATAACCTGGATATTTTTCATATTAGTGTCAAATGAGGTTTATATAGGTCTTTAAAAAATTTCTTTTTTTTTTTTAAATTTCTTTTTAATGGTTAAAAGTGGTATTGTCGTTATTAGTTTTGTTGCGTCAAGATTACCACGAATACGGTAACTCTTCAACTTTAAATGATTCTCGTGGTTGCATAGTTGTTTTTGTAAAAAAGCAAAAAAAAAAAAGAATAAAATGCTTAAGTATTATTAAATAAAAAATTATTTACAATTTAATATTTCATCATTAAATAAACGTTTACAAAACTTTATTAAAAACTATATTTATAAACTCATTAAAAAACTATTATTTATTTTGCAATTGCTTCATATACTGATTGCAAATCTTCCTTAGTTTTTGCCTAGTGAAGATTTTCTCTCCTTTGGTGAACAGCAAGTAGTACCTCCTGTCAATCGTCTTGATTGTGAACATTGTTTACAAAGTCTGATGAACTTTAATAGATCTTTCAGAAGCGTTGTTAACCACTGCAAAGTTGGAGACAAATTGGGAAAAATCTTAAACTGGTCAACATACTCCCTTAGTGGTGCCGGTCTGTTTAACCAAAAATTATCATTCAGTTTAGTGAGGTTTAGCAAACTAAATATGAACCAAGATTTTCTCCCACTAATTATGCAATACTTGGTGGTTTTTCTAGCTTAAAGTTAAAAGCAAATTCAATTTCTAGGAATGCCAAAAAAATTCAGGAACTGGTTTTAAGAAGAGCATTTTTGCAGCATCTTCTCTCTGCAACAGAAATTTCTTGATGTAAAAAAGCAAGTGGAACCAAGGTTTCATCAAGGTACAATAAATGTGGTTTAATAAAAACCATTTTGGCATCAATTCCATTTAAAATTGTTTCAGAATTCTGAACATATTGTTCTCGGTATTCTCTATATTTCATCATTTGCCACTTATGCGGTAGTGGCGTAGTGGTAGAGCGCTCACTTCATAAGCGAGAGGTTCTGAGTTTGATCCCCACCCCGTCACTGGTAGTACCGTGGTCAACTCATTTCTCCTAGCAGCAGCCTCGTTTGTCAAGGTTCATGTTTCAGAGATATAGAGTTGAGAGAGGGTTATACCACAAATAAGTAACCTCCTCGTCTGTAGTGACCTTCTCGGCCTTGAGGAGGTGAATTAACAACAACAACAAAAATTAGCTAATAGTCTTTATATCTTGGTAAGGCGCAGCCTAAGATAGAGAAGTTTTCAAAAACTTGACTGAATAAAAGATTGAGATAAACTCGGCCATAGACTACACTTATTTTTTTTTATTATCTGTCAATTCATAAAAAAGTTGCGAACTCAATATTTTAATCTTGATATAATAAACAGCTTTGGACATAAAACGTGCATGTGACACGCACCCTGGAGCTTGAATTTGAAAAACTCTTTCAGGACATAAGAGCCAGTTTCAAAAGCTCTTTGTAATCTCCTGTGGGGAAAATGTTTTCCTTTAGAGCCATCTCGCAAAACTTTACAGCGTCAAGTCTATGGATTTCTAAGAAAGTGTTAGCAATAGATTGGGTATCATATTTTACAATTTTTAAAGAGTCAATGCTGCTCTAATTTCATTCAAGTTTAATCGGAACCGTTTAAACATTAAGTTTTCTGGAAATTTGATTTTTCCACTGCACTGTTTTCCACAGAAGTGTTTAAGATGTAATTCATAAACATGCCTCCTCCAAGCCAGCTCTAGTAAAATTGAATATTGTTTATAACTATGACATTTCTACCAGAAAGTCTACCTGTATTAGTAGCAATTGTATCAAAACATAAACCTTTTACATTATCATATATTCCATATTCATCCAGTACTTTAACTAAAGCATCATATTGAGCTTGTCCATTACCACGATCAATAGCTGGAATGCCAAGAAGTTTCATTTTAACATCAATATTTATCGAGACTGCAAATCGATCTCTTTTTGATTTTTACTTTCGGGGATATCTTCGATAATTTTCACATCAAAATGTGCTATTATGGGGAAAAAAGCTTTACCGGTAGCTATTTTAACATTTTTCTTATATTGTTTAGCATTTTCCCGAAAAGATTTTTTTTGAGCTTGCCAAATAGTTGAATGAGACAATGAAAAATCAGCCACATTTCCGCCTGAACTTAAAATTAAATACGTACATGCATGCATTAGAAGAAATGTTTTTTGATACGGATGTCATGGCAATATCTTTAACAAAACCCTTCCCTAAGTCTTGTTTTTGACTAGTTGGGCCGGATTGCGCTAAATCAAAAGAAATATCTGATTCTCTACTAATATCACTTATGTCTGGGAAAAGCTCTAGCATTGTAGTTGATTCGTCTACTTGGGGTAATTGTTCAATGTTAAAATATTTTAACTGCTTCTTTTCTTTGTTTACAGTCTTATATCTCATGTCTTTGCTCTCTAAAGTAGGGTTTCTCAAATAGGATCCCGGGATCCCGTTTTCCCGGGATCCCGGGGATAAAAGTGGCAGCGGGATTTCCCGGGATATCACTGTTATATCCCGGAACATAATTTTTTTTTAATTTTACATATGATAACTGCTTGAACTAATTCGACCAAAAATAAAAATAATATTATTGCATTTAGTTACATTTTTATGTGTTCATATCTTATATTAAAACCTAGTAAAACAAGAAATGTTATTGAAACTAACTGAATCTAACTCAATCTTAAACTCAAGGAAATCTAACTCAAGGAAAAGAAA
Organism: Hydra vulgaris; assembly: GCF_038396675.1. Lineage (NCBI taxonomy): Eukaryota > Metazoa > Cnidaria > Hydrozoa > Anthoathecata > Hydridae > Hydra > Hydra vulgaris. Next base: position 452,883 of record NC_088921.1, on the reverse strand, counting down.
ACATCGCATTGCAATTTGCAATGCAATGTTTTCTTTTTTCTCGTTATTATAAAATATAAAAAAGATTTCTTGCGACGAAAACAGTAAGTTTGATTTTTAAACTTCTAAATTATTGAAAAGTCAAACTTTTTCTGCATTGAAATATTTAATAATTTTTGTATTTAAAAAACGGCAAACAAAGACATATAAAGTCGTACGTAAGATAACATACAGATGTAAGAAATATTTATAACTTTACCTTTAGTTGTTTTACGATTCAATTTAGTTATACCATGTCAATTGTAAATGGATTGAAAGCATGGCAATATTTTTGTAAAGAAAAATCTGGCGAATCTGCAGTTTGCAAAAAGTGCAATGTAAAGATAATGTGCAAAGGATTTTCGACAAGTGGGCTCCTTCGTCATTTAAAAAATGCACATAAAGATTTGGATTTAAATATGAAGCGTCAACATGAAGATACTGGTTCGGAAACTAAAATTGTGCAAAAGAAAATCACATTGTTTGTTAAACAGCAGACTATCGAGGAAATTGTGTCAAAGCTAGCAACGGTGGATGGCTTCTCAATAAATGCCATAACAAAAAGCGAATTTATTAGAAAATCATTGTCTGAAAAAGGCATGTTATTACCAAAAAATCCATCCTATGTCATGAGTATGTTAAAAAAACAATATGATTTAGCTAAACAAACTGTGGTTTTAGAGATAACAAAAGAAATATCTAGCGGGTCACGATTTTCTTTATCGTTAGACGAATATACGTCTTTAAAAAATCGACGTTATTTAAATGTAAATTTACACTTGTTAACAAAGTTTTGGAACCTGGGATTGACTCCAATTGCTGGATCACTTCCTGTAGAAAAAATTGTTGATCTGGTTGAAAATAAACTGTCAGATTTCAATTTATCAATTAAAAAGCACATCATAGCTAGTGTCACTGACGGAGCATCCGTAATGAAAAAATTTGGACGGCTAAGTGGTATTGAACATCAGCTGTGTTATGCCCACGGACTTCATTTGGCAGTATGTGATGTTCTTTACAAAAAGTCAGACTCTTCAGCAAAATATATTGAATTGCAGTTGCAAGATTCCGATGAAAGTTTGAGTGATTACGATGAGTTTGATGATGTCTTTGACTGTAATGATGAGTCATACAGCTCAACAGGCATTACGTTTATTGATGATTTACAAAATAGCGTAAATATAGCCTTAACAATTCAGAAGGTTCGAAAAGTGGTTCGAATGTTCCGCAAATCACCTCTTAAAAATGATGTTTTACAAATCTACGTAAAATCTATGTTTCATAAAGAACTGAAGCTGATATTAGATGTCAAAACAAGGTGGAATAGTCTTGTTGCAATGCTAGAAAGATTCCTTAAAGTAAAGCCATGTATACTAAAAGCAATGATCGATTTAAAAGAAGTTCTGAATATCTCTGAAGATGAATATGCAATTTTGAACGCCATAACAATTTCTCTGCAACCAATAAAAGTTGGAATAGAAAGACTTGGTAGAAATAATGCTACTCTACTTGACGCAGAAGGTGTTATGATATTCATCTTGGATGATTTGGCGGAGGAAAAAAATTTGATAGCTAATAAACTGCTTCAATCTGTGCAGCAGAGAATTCAAGAACGCAGAAATGCCAATTTAATTGGACTACTAAAATTTTTAAACAACCCAATTAGTTACAATCAGGAATCAAATATCAACTCCAAACTACTATTACCTTCCAAACATGCATTAAGAGCAACAGCAAAAAAAATTATACCAGGTTGTACATAGAGGATGCTAGCACTAGTTCATCAAATAATAAAATATTTGAAGTGAGTCGTGATAATGATAGCATGGTTTCTGACCCGTCAATACTTCAAACTGTTGCTCTAAATTTATTAGGCAAAAGTATTTTGACACTTGAACAAAAATTGGATGCGACTATTTGTAATGTCAAACAAGTAGAAAAAGCAGCTCTAGAAGACATTAGCAATTTAAAAAACCTTACAAAAGAAATCAAACTTTTTGAGGCAACTGGAAAACGTAGCGAAAGTTTAGAAAGAATATACTCCACATTAATGACCATCAAGCCGACATCAATTGAATCAGAAATAGCTTTTTCTGCTGCGGGTCAATTAATGGGAAAAATTCGTTCACGATTAAGTGACAAATCAATTGATTGCTTATGTTTTTTAAAACAATATTTTATTTTAAATAGTAATATAGATTAGCGTGCTAAGATAAGTTTGTCAGAAGCCGCTTGTTTTTATATTAAAAATAATGCCGGGAAATCCCGGGATAAATAAGTTGCACACCGAGAATCCCGGGATGCTAAATTTACAGGAAATGAGAAACCGTACTCTAAAGTCATAAGGCTGGACTTTTGGTCTTTTATAATCCATCTTTGTAACCTCAGTCTAACTAAGAATTTTTAACTGCAAAAAGAACACAGTTGTTAGGGCAATTGACAAGACCGGAGCACTTTGCAAATTTATCAGTACAACCAATAAACTTTTTGAATGGAGCTAACTTGTTTCTAGATCTTTTAAACTGAAAGTTAAGAATTAATTCTTTATTTGTTGCAAAAGTTATTCGAGGTTAGTTTTCTATCAGGTTTTATTTTTCAAATAAATACGCTCCAGCTTTTAGTCTTGTAATTTTAGTCATATTGAAAACAATTTTTTTAAAAAATATTAGACTACTTGTTATTTGTAAAGTTTTAAATATTTTTAGTTTTAGCATTGGAAAGTAGTTGTTAAATTTCAAATTATTGTTTAAGTACTTTGGTTTATACATTTTATAATTATATTTTGCGATCAAATTTCCAGATTTTAAACTTCTTGCGCTCTAATGCTAAGGGAATTAAGGTTAGTTTCCAGGGCAGGTTACTCCATGGATCAAATTATTTTTTTTAAGACTTAATTTTGAGTTAATTTAGTTTATAGTTTTTTCCACGTCTGGAAATAGTTTATTAAAAAATCAAAAACGTTTTTTATAAAATAGCAAACGAGCTATAAAATAGGTTTATAAAATAGGCACCAATTTCAGAAAATTCTGTTGACTAATTTCCTAATTTTTTCAACATGCTCCTTTTATTTCGTTAATATTTATCCTAACATCTAATATTCAAAAGAATAAAAAATTTCATAGGATAAATTTTGAGGTCCCCGCCAAGCGTTTAAAACACCCAACATTTTTGGCCCAAAATCGAACTGGCGGGGACCCTAAAAATGATAACATTTTTTTTTTAATGCATAAATTTATTTTCATATAAATGGTCAAATTATAAATCGATTCGCAAGTTCAATTTCAAAAATTAAAAGAATATGTAACACCCTATTACACAATAATCTGTGTAACACATGATTGCTGCATATTCTGCAAACTGTATGTTTGCGTTTTCATGTAATTATTTATTATAATTAAGAACGGTAGTATTTTTTTTACCTAAATAAAAAAAGTATTTAATTAATTTATTAGGCAACTATTTTTAATAAACAATATATACAGCGATATAATTTTAATAAATGATGTTTGGAAAAATAATTTTTCCTTTCACAAGTAACAAATAATAAAGTTTAAATAAAAAAACGCTTTTAATTGTTACTCTCTATTTTTTTTTAATAAAAAAACATTTGTAGTTGCAAAGTCGCAATTAGAAATTCAAGAAATAATCATTTAAAAATTAAAAAATTCCATATACTTTAATTCATTTATGAAAATGTTGAGAAAAAAAAGAAAATTGTTAATACCAAACATTTTTAAAAATGTGTTATCAAATTTAATTATTTAAAATAAAAAAAGAATAAAAAAAAATAAACATTCCTTTATAGTATAATGCAAAAAAAATTAACTAACATTTAACTTGTTTTGCAGTAATTAATACTATTGCAGTAATTTAAAAAAGTTAATGTCTTTAAAAAATAAAAATATAAAGAGAATTTCATGATGATAAATTCGCATTAGGCATTAAACATTTAAAACAAAGCCTGATATATATATATATATATATATATATATATATATATATATATATATATATATATATATATATATATATATATATAGAGAGAGAGAGAGAGAGAGAGAGAGAGAGAGAGAGAGAGAGAGAGAGAGAAAGAGAGAGAGGAGGGAACATAAACTGAAAAAAGAAAATAAATCTTAAAGAATAAGGAAAAAAATAAAAAAGAAACTTGGAATATAAAGCTATAAAAATAAAAAATATTTGTATAGTTTTATTTTAAAAACCTATTTACTTGATAGACTTTATCTTATATTATGCATTATCAAAGTTTCAAATTTAAAAATATCAAAACATGCAAAGAGCATGGCCAAGTTTCCAAAACAAAACATTATATATGTGGTCAGGCATGTGCATGCGCCTCCTGCAAAAACCAGATATAAAAAATAATACTATTATAAAACTTACTAGAAAAATGATTTGCCAGGTCAATCCTTCCGATTCTAATAAGTACCTTAACAAAAGCATCATAGTTATCAATCCCTAGAAGTGTACGACGTTCTAAAGTTTGAATTAATTCAATAGGAGTTTTAATTCTTTCAAGATGACCATCGCCAATTTCTTTTAAATATAAAAACTTAATTGCTTCAACATCTTTATCCAACAGATTATCTGCAATCCTCAGCAAAATATCTCTATGTTTCTCATTATCCATTTCATTAAAATAATAATCTAAAAGTTATTCAACATTTAAAATATTTTCACATTTTATAATATAAGAATATTATAAATAACATAATAGCATAATAACAACTAATTAGTTAACTAATTATATAATAATATTATTATTAACATAATAACATAACTGTTTCATAGTATAAATAATATATTGTATACTAACATAATACCAGTTTGCTAACATAATATATATATTTACTAATATCAGGGACGAACCCAGACCTGTTTTAGAAACCTCTGGAGTAGTATGGGTGCCCAAAAAAAAGCGCTCAAAAATTATTTCTATTTTTTAATTTTTCTTTTGCTTTTTTATGAAAAATAAAAAAAAAAAATTCAGTTTTAAATGCAGTAGAATATAAATAATTTTCAGTTTATTTTAGCTGCCTCATTTTTTCTTCGGGACAATAAAATAAATTAAAAAGAAATTGCTTTTTTACGTAATTACGTACTGTCTTTTGGTTACTAACTCAACTTTAGTTTTAAAAAAAAATGAATGTTATTACAAAATTTCATTTTAAAAACTTGTTGCAAAATTGTATAACAATGGAATATATAAAAAATTAACTTTTTCCAAAGATAGAGTGATTTTGAAATATCCATTCAGAGTAAAGTTAACTTTTATATTTTGGCAATTAAGAGTAAACTGCTTTTGATAATAAATGAACATAAGTAAAAAATTTTAGTCCTAATAACTATTGGACAAATTTAATTTTTGAATAAACTTTGGATCTTAAGCTTGATATGTTAGTTTACGTGAGGAAAACGAAAAAACGAAGCAAACTTTTTTAGAAAGTTTTGTTTCTTTTCAATATTCTTTTTGACTTTTAAAATAATAAAACTAATGCTTACAATTACTTAATAAAGTTTTATTAAGATCTGTTTAAAATAACCCATAGTAAATGTCATTTATTTATTAAGCATAATTTTTTAAATTATATTTAATGATAAAAAATATTTTATTTATTTAAATATAATAGGGGAAGGTTGCGTAAGATAAGCAGGTTCCTATGATGGTGTAACCTCTTTTACGGGCAGGCTAATGCATAGTCGTCTTTATGTTTTTACCATAAAATGTCAGTTTTATGTTTTTTTAATTTAAAGACTGAAAAAACTTCTTTTTTTTTTTAATAATTATTTGATAGACTGCCTACACAAACCAAACCCCCTCAGTTGATGTAGCAGCACTCTATTGCGAGTCAGGCTATTTGTCAGTCAATGTAGCAGCACTTGAGGCTATAAGATAGTTGATAAGGCAACACTCCACGCATGTTTTACAGTTAAAAAATAAAAATGAAAACATTCAGAATATTTTTATTTTCAAAAAATAAAATAAAAACATTCAGAATATTTTTAAAATTATTTAGAATGTTTTTAAAAACATTCTAGTCTTTTATTTTGTGGTTTCGTGGTTTAATTACTTTCTGCAATTAAATTATTGTGTTTTTGACATAATCTAACTTTAATTTTGTCAGCTTTAAAACCACAAACAAGCAAATAGCCATTTTTTACCAAAAATAAGTTTTCTTAGCCATTAAGTATAGGAATAGATATATATAGTACTCTTATATGTTGTCCGAAAGTTTTTTCCATATTTTGTTGACAAAAAGTAAAAATTAAAATGCAAGACCGGAATTTTTTTTTTTTATTAAATGATAGACAGCCTGCCCAAACCAAACCCTCAGTCGATGTAGCAGCACTCCCTTGCGAGTCAGGCTATTTATCAGTCGATGTAGCAGCACCTTGTTGCGAGTCAGGCTATAAGATAGTTGATGTAGCGACACTCCACGCATGATTTACAGTAAAAAAAATAAAAATTAAAACATTTTATTAAAAAAAATTAAAATAAAAACATTGTTTATATTGTTAAAACATTCAGAATGTTTTCAAAAACATTCTGGTCAATTAAATTTGCCTTTTTTGTGGTTTTTTTAAAAAACGATTAATTTGTAATTAAATTAATGGTTTTGACTTTTTATTTTGTAATTAAATTATTGGTTTTGACTTTTGACTTTCGTCCAACACGAAAATGTTGAACGAAAGTCAAAAGTAATTAAAAGTGACGTATATGTTGGCGTGAGAATCAATTTTTTCCTTCTGTGCTTCCCAAATGCAACAATCTATAGAAATATATATATATATATATAAGGCTCAATTTAGTTTTTGAGATCTGAAATATGGGGGCAACAAAACATTGTTCATTTTTACCGAAAATATCAACAATGGCTTGTTACCATCCTCCAGCAGGTCTCAAGAATGGTCCAAGGGGTGGAGATGTCCAGCAAAAAATTGAGAGTTGTATATATATATATATATATATATACATATATATATATATATATATATATATATATATATATATATATATATATATATATATATATATGTATATATATATATATATATATATATATATATATATATATATATGTATATATGTATATATATATATATATATATATATATATATATATATATATATATGTATATATGTATATATATATATATATATATATATATATATATATATATATATATATATATATATATATATATATATATATATATATATATATAACCCTCAGAATTAGGAAAACTGAGGTTGACAATAATTTGCCTACCTAAATCTTTTAGAGGTCGGCATCAGGTTGGCAAAAAAAATTTGATATAAAGTTCTTACCATAAAACATCGAAACGAGGTCAGCAGTTTTTTGCTGACCTCAAACACTTTAAGGTCGGCAGCTAGGTCGACATTGCGGAATGTCAACCCTAATTCCGAGGGTTGTATATATATACATATACTGCCAGATAGGGTAATAAGGCCAGTTAAGCATATTAACCAGTTTTTTGCTAAAATCTGATAAAGTTTTAAAGATGCAGTGTCCCTCTCTGCATAATTTTTAAAGCCTAATGTTAACCTGACATTTTAATGTCTATTACAAAAAAATTAAATAATAGAACTCTTGTTGTTGAATGTTTTTTGCATGTCATTTTTGTATGTCTTTTCAGATTTAAAAAACGCTAACTATGGCCGAGCAAATATTTGAGGGACAATTTGGCCGAATTTTAACCAGACCTCTATGAGCTACTTAGGTAAAGACATTTTTATGCTTAAAGCATTTACCTTAAATGTAAGTGGGGTAAATGGGCTATTTTATAAATTGGGGTAATATGGCCACTTATTGATTTGTTTGATAAATTAGTCCAAAATTTTTTTTTTCAAATCAGTTTCAATATGCCATACATATACAAACCAAAGAAAGTTTACGCACACAGTAACCACCCCGAAGACCGAGTGGTTAGGGCTATGAAGGTTATTGCTGGTGGTATTCCAGTTTAAAGGGTCTCTGAGATTAACAGATTCTGAGATTTTCAGATCAACTCTTAGAAATTATCTATGTGGTAAGAACCAAAAATATGCAGACACCTTGTTGAACGGCTATTTCTGCTGAGTAAGAGCTTGTCATTACTCAAATCTGAGCAATGACAAAGCACTTCATCACAAGCATTAAGAGATTTAGGATTTGGTTTCCTTATGTTTAAATAGTCTCCACTGACTATTTAAACAATAAGGACTATTTAAACTATTATACCTTGACCCTTTCGTGACAAGTTACCCGTATGGCGGTTCATAAAATTTGTTTCTAAATGACAAGTGACCTGCATGGAGTGAATAACTTCTTAAGTTAATGCTTCAAACCATCTGTTAATTGCATTTATAGATTGCTTAAAAATCAATTTTAAGAAATGACTAAAAATATATTAAATTATACTGATATAAACAAATCCTTGATATTTTTTCAATAATAGTGGCGGAGATTTTTTTTGCTTAATCACCACTATAAATGCCTTATTAATTTAAATTCGAAAACAATATGTTTATCTATTTCTTCTTTATTTGTTTAAGGTTACATAAAGAAACTATAAGTTTTTGTTAATTTCAACATGGTATATTTTGATCACGTTATTGAGATAATAAAAAAAATTTATAAGTTTTTCATTATTCTGAAAGCTAACTCAATTACAAAAAAAACAAGGTCTTATTTGTAAAATTCTGACTAGTAATTTTTATCTTATACTCTTTTAGTTCATCATGATCCTAGTTTGTTATTTTACACGCAGTCGTATAGCTTTTTTTAACTCAGTGGCAAAAGGGTTAAAACCATTAATAATGAAAAACTTGCCACAAGACACATTTTTTCAAGAGTGGTTTTTAAAAGTAAGATTTCCTAAGAACCAAAACACATCAAATTTGTTTGAAAATATAGATTATAAAGAGATAAGGAATCTAATGGAATGGGAAACTTTTTAACATTTTTACATAATTTCTTAATTCTCTGCGTTTAAAAACTTTAAGGTTGGTTTATTAAAGAAAAAAGTCTTATTAAGCTCTTTACAACAATGTTAATCATATATAAATATATTGACAAAAAAAAAACCCTCTGGAATGGCTATCTTCAGAAAGTAGGTAGTAGGAGTTTACAAAACACGTGTTAGCTAATTTAGCTGATTAGCTTAAAATTAAATAATAAAAACCAAAATTCATAAACTGAGTTCAACTTCTAAAAATAAATGCTATTACTAGAATTTTTAGAATAAAAATTTGAGATATATCAGGTCAGAAAAATGTCAAAAAAAAGAAACAATAATAATAATAATAAAAAAATAAAAATTTTTATTATTAATTTAAAGCTGTTCGAGTCAAATAAAAATGTTAAATAATATTTTTATTTGAAAATTAATTACAATACTATATTCAAGATATTACAAATATGCTTGACTTGATAATAAGCTAGTAACAAATATATGTAACAATATTAAGCTAATAACAAGCTAAACATTAATAACAATAAACTTACGTTCGAGGCAATGGTATATTACTTACTTTTGGTTGCATTTCAAATATGTGGGTGGGTTAACGTTTTTTTGGATGATCCAAAGTAAAATTTTGACTTTTTAATAAAATCCAGACTATCGAATTTCTTATCTTTCAATACAAATTCAATAACTTTTCGTGTCTGCATTTTATTGCATTTTCATAATTTTATTTTGAATCATCCTAGAGAACGCTACCCATTTGGGTGCGGCTTTTTCCTGCTTCACGCAATATTTATACCAGTATAAATATTGAATAATCAGTTGCGTATGCGCAATGATATAAATAACTAAATATCTAACTTCGCCGTTTTTAGTGAAGCCAATTTAATGCGTTGGAAGCCATTATTATATCGGGCAAAAAGCTTTTAGCAATCACATTCATATGAAAAGATATTGGCAATTTTAACGTCCTTATTCTTGGAATTAAAGATGATTAGAATCACAGACGATCAATTTAGTGAGCATACAGTCAATACATACATATTTTTTGGTCAAAGATTGGACATGATATTGTTAGCATGTTTAGTTTGTTATAACAAACTAAAACAAACTGTTATTTTTATAGCCGCAAAAATATATTTAAAAATATATTTGCATTTAGAACATGAAACGTAAACATCGTACAATATATTTTATTATTTTAATAAAAGTTTTATATAATAAAATGATGTATTCATAAACCCTTGAACAATATTAATTTGTTAGTTTGTTGTCTTAAACCAATTGACGACTTTCTTACAACTTTAGTGGTATAATCCTGGGCATATCTGAACATTCGAGTTCTAATGTAATATTCACATATCTTTCTAACAAGCTGGCTGGAATGCAAATCTTCATTTTCAGTCCACAATTCTAAGTCGTGACTATCAAGTCCTTTAAAGACTTTTTTTTTAATAATTAATTTGTTAACACAATGGATCATCTTATGCTTTATATTTTTATTTGAGGTTATTTTTGGATTTTTAAAATCTTTACCACTAATAAAGAAGTTAAATACTTTCTCACACGACTCGACAACAGAAACAACATCCCTTGATGGCAAAAACAAACCACCACGATCTTTCACATTATTTAATGAAGAATGAGATTTCGCATAGGAACGTTCGTATGATAAAATATCAGTTAATGATTGAGCACAAACATTACATGAAATAGTATTTATTAATTTTCTGACTATAAAACCAGAGATATATCCCAATATTGCTTCTTTGTAGCTAGACATTTGAAGTTCATCGCAGTACAAAAAAACTTCTTCAAAGTCAATATCCTTTAGGTCAAAATTATGAACAGAACACAACCTTTTTTTCCAACTAAGAGAAAAAATAGAGCCATTAGAATATGGCTCAAACATCAGGCAGTTAGCATGACTCGATCCAACTATGGAGTTTCGCAGAAGAATCCGTTTTAACGATGACTTTAACTGCACTACATCAGGATTGTTGTTGCAACCATTTTTTCCACGAATGCAAGCAAATAGTAGTTCAAGATGATCTTGGGAATATTTGTTAGTTAGAACATACTTAAATGGTTTCTCATGAAACGTTAACAGATCGGTGGATAATTTTAGAGTGCTTTTAGCATCTACAATTAAACCTAAAACAAATGTCTTTCTTCGATGTAAAAGCAATGGAATGCTATTAATATCAGTCAACTTGCTCAGATAAGTAATCGTATTGTTTAAAAAATCTTTCCAATAAAGCTGATTATTAAGATATTGGATTTCTGAAAACAGATTATACTACTTGCTCCTAAGAAAGATAGATGCTGTGATACCATTAAAAATTCAATTGCATCAGCAACAGAGCTGCTAAGGGTTTGGCCAGCTATTTTGACATTCATTTTGTTGCGATGAAATTCAATATGTTTTCTTGAAAGTTTGTTTGCAAATTTCAAACCTTCAAGCTCTTGTAACTCAAACAAAGCTTTTATATAACTCTATTTAATATAGTGGCCCTCATCATCAATAAAAACACCCAAATCATTTAGAGAATTTCTAGCTAATTTAAGCATATGGCATGGGTCTAGGAAAATGTGGAGCAGTTGGTTGTTATATGAAAAAGTACTAACTATATCGTCTATGACTTTGCCAAACTTACATCCAAATGGGACAACGGAATTTAAATTTGTACTAATACCATCAAATGTAATACTTTTGATACAAAGTTCATAGGTCAAAGCCACATTTAAAATATTTTTAATAAAACATGTTAAATCGCTTGCTATAACTTTATTTGATAAAACATAACCAATGGGTGTTTTCCATACTGTTTTTAATTGCCATAGCATCAATAATAAGAGCACAATGCTTAAAATTAATATCTGTTTTCTGTTTATGACCAAGATATGAAAAAACATCAAGGAATAAACCAGGATCACAATTTACAAATGATGTCCAATATGATATTGAACTGGCAGTAGGAAGACATAACATTGGCCGAAGAAAGTTATACGCAGGTGGAGAATAAAAAATAAAGAGTTAAAGCGAATTTTTTCACTTCATCGTTGTATCTGTGGCCTTTTGGTTTAACATTTTGATTGGAAAATTGGTTCTTAATGATTTCGTATGAGAGTCCAGAAAAATTTTGGCTTAAAACAGTGGCAGCATCAGTAGTCAAATAATTTTTAGATTTTAAAAGGGAAACCATGTCTTGTAAAGAACAGATTTTCTTTTTTTTTCTTCTTAATTTTTGTTGTAAAGCCTTCACTTTTATATATAGCAGGGTAAACATCAAACTTTGTTTTTTTTTATAAAGAATCAAATTTAGGTAATGAATTTACTGATTTTCGTATTGATGGGAGTTTCCTTTTTGTCTTTTGAATATGTGTAGAAAATATAAAAACTGATGGCACAGCATTACATTTTAAAATAGGCTTTTGATGATGATCAAAACTTGGATTTTTTTTGTCTGGGATACAATAATTGTAGTCCGATTCTAAAAAATGGTCGCTGCAGATACAGGTGTGTTTGGATGGAAGAAAATTTTTACGTTTCAAAGCAACAATCCATCTTTTACATAATTCAGAATTTTGAAGCGGAAATTTATGAGAGGATTTCGTGCCGCTTTTTATATATCTATTAGAACATCCATATGCAGCACAAGAATTTACCATTTTGTGATGAAAATAATTAAATTAAATAAATACTTTAGCAAGGCAAAAGAAATAATGTCACGGATATACTCTCCACATTATATGATATTTACTGTTTTCTGCCCGATATAATAATGGCTGATTAAAATAGTACACAAATAAATCGGCTTCACTTTTATTTTATAAAAATCCCGAAGTTAGACATCTAGTTATTTATTTACGTCATTAATGACGTAAATAAATGACGCAATAAATGACGCAATGCATTGCGTATGCGTAAGTTTATAACTAAACAGCTCAATTCGCGTTTTAAATAGTGTTGTTATTAACTTCGACTAAATCGACTTAAAGTCGACTAGTCGATAGTCAAAATTAGTCGACAAAGGAAAAACGAATAGTTGATTTAATCGACTATAGAGTTCCTACCAAGGGCTGCCAACTCGCCGAAAAATCCATATATCTATGTGTAATTGGCCGAAAAATGTATTATGGGATGTCTTGCGGGACCAAATTTATATAAACAACGTAATCAGTTATTACATTAAACACTGTTTATAATATATAGATATATTATAATACATAGATATATTACATTTTAAAATATTATTGGCTTTAGCTTTTCAGGAATCAAATTAATATTAGTAATCCCTTATATAATTAAATATGCCAGCTTTTTGTTCAGCCATCAATTGCGTAAACAAACGCGGAAAGAATGTTGAAAACAGTATTTCTTTTTTTAGATTCCCAAAAGAGAAAAACAGGCAAGTAACTGTTCACCATATTTAATTTATCAAAAAAATAAATATGTCAAAACTTTAAAGATATTTATAAAACAATGTAAATGCATCATATGATGAAAAATATTGATACATAATATGATGGAAATAACTGCAACAAATTTATAAGGTTAACTTTTTTTGAGATGCAAACTTTGGGTTCATAATTGTCGTCGTCAAGATCTTGATACAAAATCTTGTTAAGAACTTAATCTTAGTTATACGATTTGCAGTGAACATTTTGATTCATCCCAATACTATATCTAGCTAACAATGGCGGTAAAAGAGCACTTGTAACTGCTGTACCAACAATTTTTAACTTTCCAAATCAACCATCTTCGTTAAATTTAAAGAGAAAACAACCAACAAACAGAACTCGTTTACAGGATAAAATACAAAAAAAAGAAGTCAGTAACACAATTTAGCGCAAGAAATAGTGTTGATACTACTGGTACAAATAATATATTAGCTGTGAAAACCAATTTTAGAAATAAATATTTGTCATCTCAAGTTAAGATTTTTTGTCTTAGAAAAAAAATAAAGAACTTACAGTTAAAGAACAAAATGTTACAAAATTGTGATGGTTCAATAGAACACATTATAAATTTATCTAAAAAATTTTAACTACTACCCAGCTACAATTTTTTGAAAGTCAATTACTTTTGAATAATCGCGTTAAAAAAGGAAAACGTTGGACTGTTAAAGATAAACTGTTAGCCTTGAGGATTATGTATCACAGTCCACAAACTTTTAAAATGCTAAGAAGGGTTTTTTCATTGCCAGCTAGAAGCACTATTTTAATGTTTCTAGAAAAATCTTTTGGGACCCTAGTTCTGGATTTTCAAATAAGGTTATGGCCTTATTAAAAATGAGAGTTGAAACCATGACAAAATTAGAAAGGAACTGTAGCCTTGTTTTTGATGAAATGTCTTTAAAGCAACATCTGGATTATGACAAAAACAGTGACAAGGTCGTTGGAATTCAATCGAATGGTAAACCAGTGAACCAAGTACTTGTATTGATGGTTCGAGGGTTATCAACAAAATGGAAACAACCAATTGCTTATTTTTATATTAATAATGCCATGATTTCAACTAATTTAGCTAAGATCTTAAATAACGCTATCTACATGCAATAGGTTTAGCTGTAAGATGTAAGATGAAGATATGAAAACTGTTTTTATTTTACAAATCAAAATTTTACTTACTAAAAGAAACATCATACAACAAGTTATTAATGAAATAAAAAATCATTGCAATTTTAGATTTCTTTTTGATGAACATGTTGATCATGCCTTTCTCTTGAAAGAAAGTTTAATTGGAAACTTTGTTATTATGAGAATGTCTTATTTTATACGCTTTTATAATCGAGATATGCAACTACGAAACAATGTAAAAAAAAGTTGGCTCGCATTATCCATGGATAATGCTTGCATTAATGCTTGTGATAATGCAATTATAGATATGCTTACTTTTTATATTAAATAGAAATGATTTTATTTATTAATAAAAGATATTTCTTATTAAAAATAGTGTTTTTTTTCTCACGGCATCATTTATTAATTTAGAATCTAAATAAGAATATATTTAAACGAATAAGGTGATAACAATGCTTTTAAATAGCAGTTTTGCAATTTTTATCACTATCATAAATGTATTCATGTTAAGTTAATAATGTTTTACAAGTAAATTTATGAATAAGTTAACAATATCAAAAGTTTAGTTTCTAAAGGAGTTTTTTTTCTAGCTGCCTGATATGATTGTTACTTAAATTTATGTTACTAAAATTCATTAAGTTCTCGTATTAAGATTATTTTGGTCCCGCAAGACATCCCACAATGCTTTGCGGCTAAAATTACACTATTTTGTCCGGTGTTGGCAGCCCTTGGTTCCTACCAATCGACTAAATGTCGAATTAGGCGAGCGAAAATTGTGGTTTTGCTAATTTACATAATGTTCGGCCAGACGCTTGGGCGAAACTACCGAATATTTGATGACACTTTCCTATGTTGAGGGTTCCGACCTGGTTCATTGAAGTGTGTATCGTGGGTGTACAACAGCGCCGACAACACCAAAGAAGCCGAGCCTTCCCCCTCCTCCCTTTTTTTTTTTTTTTTTTTTTTTAAAAAAAATTTAGATATAGAAGACTTTTTTTAAGAATTAACGATTGTGCACCCCCCCCCCCCTCTCTACTTCTAAATCTGTGTCGTCAAACCTGTACTTGCGGAAGACGTTAAGTCAAAAATTGGCAGTTTTGACTTAATAATGTAGTATTGTAAAACGCTCTACAAACTGGCAAAATACAATTCGAAAAAATATCTTTAAAGATGTTTAAATGTATTTTTATAAGCAGAGAAAAGCCTTCTTATCACCACAAGAATAAATGGTAGTATCATCAGCAAACAATGCCACCTTAGATGTCAGAATATCCGAAAGATCGTTAATGTAAATTAAAAAGAATATAGAGCCAAGGATAGAACCTTGAGGAACCCTTGAAGTTACAGAATAATAAGAAGAGTGCTGTCCATCGAGGAAAACTTTTATACTACGATTGGAAAGGAAGGATTCAATAATCTTAAAGATGTTGCCAGATACACCATAAGATAAAAGCTTATAGAGAAGACCAGCATGCCAAACTTTACCAAAAGCTTTTGAAATGTCAAGAGCGATGGCCTTAGCTTCTCCACCTTTATCTAATGCACGATAAAACCTACCAGTTATTACTGTTAGCAAATTAGCTGTGGCACGAGAAGATTTGAAATCCATATTGATGGTCAGAAAGTAAGTTATTAGATTCAAGATGAGAAATTAAGTGTTTGTTAATTAAAGATTCAAAAACCTTGCTTATAATAGGAAGAAGACTAATGGCAGTTAGACGGTAGTTAGACAAATCAGATTGCTCTGATTTGTCTAACTACCGTCAGATGAGACAGCTGAACTTAAATTAGTCTCGCAAAGAGCAAGAAGGTCTGGTGAACTTTGCAAGAGATAAGACTCAACAGAAGAAAAGTTACTTCGAAGACCACGAATATTAGATAATGAGGGGTTTAGAGAACTTGGTGATGATGATGGTTTTTTGTGTTTTATAGTTTTTGGTACTTTATTCATTTTTAAATTTGTTTTAAAACTTGACTCAAAGCATAGAAAGTACTCAGAACACTGTTTAATTGCCCAAGCAATTTCCTTATTACTATTAATAAACCCTAAGCCGTAACAAAGGGCTCTAAATGTGGCCTCCGCATTGCATACTAAAAGTACAAA
The DNA here is from genome assembly GCF_038396675.1 of Hydra vulgaris. NCBI lineage: Eukaryota > Metazoa > Cnidaria > Hydrozoa > Anthoathecata > Hydridae > Hydra > Hydra vulgaris. Next base: position 436,193 of record NC_088921.1, on the reverse strand, counting down.
CAGGGTCATCATCTATGCGCAACATGGCACTATTAATACTTTGATATTTTTCAGCTGTTGATGGAATCAGCCTCTCTGAGAGCTACGACAGAGTTTGGGAAACCTGACTACCAGCCGGCCTCAGAACCATAAAACTGAGTTTTAGAGCTTTACCCTTATTAGGAGATAATAGAATGAGTTGCCTAGTCATAAAAATAGAGATAAAAGCAAAATTACATAAATACATACTAAATATTACATAAATACATACTACAAAGTTAAAAAATTCATTCAAATTTAATAAGCATATCATAATATAAGAGTATATAAAACTTTGTTTGTTTATAGATTAGGATTTATTTTGTTCTACAGCTAGAGCAAGAGCACATGTTATGTATATTTACATTTATGGCATCCACAACTTGCAAAGTTTAAAAGTGGAAAAGTTCTGATTACATTTTTCTTCAAGCATTAAAGAACATGGCTTCTAAATTGCTTTTGGTCAAACCAAATATTTTCAACAGGGTTTTTGTTGTTTGATAAAATAAATTTAACAAAAGCCAGCGAAAACAAACCACAATCTACCATATCCTTCTTGCTGCTGCACTAATAAAACATTTACTTTGATCATAGCTTCATCAACTTTTTAAAAGAGATCATATTTGATTCTGTGTATCTATTGATAAATTTTTTTGAAAGTTACTGTCAAGTACATATATTTCTCCATATTTACAGCCATATGTGCCAATGGTAATGCCTATTATGGTATGCCATATATGCTATAATGGTAATGCCATATGAGCCAATGGTAATGCCTATTATAAATGATTTGAACAAATGGTTGTGAACCTAGTGCCTTGAAAAACAATTTTTGTTCCAATATTGAATTTTGAAGCCTATTTGATGATAAATAACATTTTTTTTATTAAGTTTTGGAAAAGATGTATAACACTATCTGATAACATTTGATTAAGATATCTTCAACATCCTCAGTTGAAAGTAGTGGAAAGCTTGGTAGTGCAAATTTGTGTTGTTTAAAGAGGATTCATTTTCAAATGTTGTAGAATTTGTTGTAAATGTTGCATCCCCTGTAATTGAATCATCTGTATTAATACAAGAGATGGGAAACGAACCGAACCCGAACCGAACGAACCGAACTAGAACCTTATCTACGAAAGAACCGAACCGAACCCGAACTTTAGTTGTTACCAAACCGAACCAAACCTGAACTTTAAAACTGTTGGGAACGAACCAAATCAAACCAACTGTCCTCACCCTAACCAAGCCAAATAGAGACTTGAAAAGTTGAAAATTTTGCAATTCGCACATCACTACAATACTTTACATGATACATAACATAATACATAACCTAATGAATAACATATCACGAGTTTAGAATTATTTTCTGTATTTTTAAGTGTTCGAAGAAAATGAGTTCGTAATTTTAGTAAGTAAGTAATAATTCCTTTTAAAATATATTTTATTTTTAAATTTTTTTCTAGACAATTTGTTTAAATCAAAATTATTTAAAGCATAACTAATTTTTACTTTTAGAAAAAAATCAAAAATTTTCTCCCAACGTTTAAAATGGGAAATAGAACAATATAATTCTAACCTCGCGATAAGACTGTATATATATAATTATTTAGTGTTATAAATATTTCAATAAATCAATAATCATCTGGATCTCTCAGGCATTGCATACTGCACACAATGCCAAACTGAGCAGCATTCGCGTTTGATAATTGAATATCAAATGCTATGTAGAGTCAATTGACCTTAGTTGCAATATATTTTATTTAATTTTTGTATAACTGTGAGTAATCATGTTATGATCAACAGTTTGTCAAGGAGTTTACCGTTTGTAAGCAGTCTGGATTATGGTTGTCAGTGCCAATTGGTCATACTACAACTTTACAAAGACATAATATATCACACATCAATAAAACCATTTCAGAATCTGGACAATTAAAAATGACAAGCTTTTTACCTAAAAAGACAGAGGTTAGTAAATATAGTTAGCGGATCTTGCTTTTTTCTATTTACCGTTTTAACTTTACACTTGTTACTTCCTGCCATTGATAGCAAAATATATTTGTTACAAGTTGTTGGCAATATTTTAGAAATACAATGTTTTTTGTAGTACAAAAAAAGGCAGTTATGTATTGCTATGTATTTAATGTCTATTGTTTATTGCTTTATACTTTACAGGTTCCTAAACACATATGTGAAAATGCTCAACGTGTAGCCCTGTACATGATTGCAAAAGACATTTAGCCATTCTCATATTTTCAGGATGATGGGTTCCGTCACTTTGCTCAAACAATAATTGATATTGGATTGAAGTATGGAACAGTGCAACTTGAGGATATTATGTGTGATCGAACAACGCTGTCTAAGACACTATTACCAAAGTTATACAACGAATGTGTTCGAAAGCTAAAAGACGAACTTGCTGGGGTTACACATATTGCAACAACAACTGATCACTGGACCGATGACATTCTAAAATACTCTTATAAGACTTTTACAGCACATTACATTAACAGCAGTTATTGCCTTTATAAGTAAGTGTATTGGGTTGTTTGAGTTTAGTGAGTCTAAGACTGGCATTGCTGTAAAAGCAAAGACAACTGAAATACCCAAAAAACTTTTCCCTCAGACTATAAAAAGTGACAATATGGTATTTGTGACTGATAATGGGAGTAATATGAAGTCAACTTATCGCAACGATGTTAGACTTAGCTGTGCAGCTCATAATCTGAATTTAGCTGTTGGAAAGGCTTTGAAAGGCCCTGGTCCTAATTTAGTTCATGAAATGATCAAGACTTCAAAGGAAATAGTGGGCTATTTAAACATAGTGGGAAAAACTAGGAACTAAATCGCAATCTCAAACAGGATGTTGCAACTTGTTGGATCAGTTAATTTTTTCTTTTGCAACCATTGTCATGTCAGTTAGATCATGTCAAGTCAATTCTTGCTGATTCAAAGCAGTTTGACAAACTTGAGCAACTGAACAACGTTAATAAAAAATTGTTGCATAACGTCGTAGAATTTTTGTAACCCTTTCACAAGGCTACTTTACAATTGTCACATGACAATGTACCAATGTTCCCTGATGTTTGGCTAATGCTATTTTGTCTTCGGACAGTCTGTAAGATCAATGGTTCAGACAGCGACAGTATGCGTGATTTGAAGGCAGCTTTTTTGTCCAGCTTGAATGAAAAGTATATTATTCATCCTTGGCACAAGCTATCAACACTTATTGTTTCTTCTTACAAGTGCTTGTCTTTTGTCAACACAGAAGATCGCAATTTTGTTTATTCAGACATGCGTTGTATGGTGGACAAAATTATTTCTTCTTCACCAAATCAGGTAATACGAAATGACTCAGGCAATACAGATATAGACAGCTTTAGTGAATGCAGTCATTCAGATCAGCTGCCTCCTTCAAAGAAGGATAAAGCTGACCCTGAATTGCATGATTTGCTGGCAGACTTTAAAACAGCTGCCACTTCATTGTCTAACGACAGTAATGACACAAGACATGAACTTGACAAATACTTGGCACTGCCCGTGACAGCGTGTGATGTATTGCAATTTTGGAAAGACAATGACCGTAAACATAAGCTTCTGACGATGGCATTGATTGGTAGAAAGTTGTTGGCTATTCCTGCTACAAGTATTGACAGTGAAAGAGTGTTTTCAGTGTGTGGGATGACGATGAGTGAGCGCAGGGCTCGCCTAAATTCAGAAACATTGGAAATGCAGGTATTTCTTAAATACAACATGCAGCCCTGATTACTCGACTGACAGAAGGCTACTTAAGCTACCGCTATCTGTGTTCAAAAAGTTACTGCTTTAATGTTTTGTGCACTTTAACTGCAGCTATTAGCAACTGCATTGTTTTTTGAACTTTTGAAGTTGCAGTATAAAAGCATTGCAAATTATTTCAAGTTATTTGCAATGCTTTAACTACTTAATTTTACTTTAATTTGTGTTTTTTCATTGTGGATGTAAAGCTTTGTAACTAATAAAAAAACAGTTGTGTTGATACCGAACCGAACCGAACCCGAACTGTGCTTAAGACCGAACTGAACCGAACTCGAACATTAGATGTAACCAAACCGAACCGGACCCAAACTTTAAAAAAAGGGTTCGATTCTCTTCTAATTAATAAATTCTTGTATTAGTGCTTCAGAAGCAGTGCAATCAAATTTGATGTTAGATGCTGAGCTTAATAATTCAATTTTCTTACCTACTCGATGTGAAGGTTTTTTTTAAACAATAGACATATCAACTGTTTTATAATGATTTTTGGTTACATAATCATGTGCACTTTCTGTTCTAACTGGTAAGCCTTTATCATTTTTTCCAGCATGATATAAATTTTCTAAAACATTTGACAGCATTTCACAAGTAAAAAAAAATTATTGTTGCCGTGACAATGAAAACCCATGAAAAGCCATGACAAATACAGTTACACAAAAATAAAGTTAAACAAAAACTAACATATTGATAATCACAAAAAAACGTTTAGTGATATTACCAGAAAACAAGGTTATTCTTACCTTGTGTAAAATAGAATTTTACAACCTAAACTGTTGGCAAATGATCAATAAAGTAAATTTAAAATCATTTAACTTTACACTTGTTACTTCCTGCCATTGATAGCAAAATATATTTGTTACAAGTTGTTGGCAATATTTTAGAAATACAATGTTTTTTGTAGTACAAAAAAAGGCAGTTATGTATTGCTATGTATTTAATGTCTATTGTTTATTGCTTTATACTTTACAGGTTCCTAAACACATATGTGAAATATATAATAAACACATACGGTTTAAATTTACTCAATTTAAACCGTATTTCAACAGTAGAGAAATTGAATAAAAATAATGAAGAAGGGCAGAACCTCATATACCTAAAAAAAAGGAAGAAAAGAATATAATGCCAAGATTTTTAAATTCAAATAAAATATATAATGTATAATATATAAAAATATATAATGTATAATATATAATACCAGTTTATAAAATAAAACAATAGAAATGGCAAAAATAAAAAAGTTGAAGTTTAAACTTGAAAAAATATAAAAATTAATATTACTATATCTTTAAATTAAAATTACTATATTTTGGACAATAAAAATACTAATTAAAGTAAGATTAACAGTTGCCTTTTTCCAATGTTTCTAAATTAAAGAAATAATCCTACAACTTATATATTAAAAGCTCTAGAAATTTCAATTACAGTACAAAAAATATATAGCTACTTAATAATAACAGTTATATCAATTCTATCATTGTCATTCAACACCATTAACATACATCTCATATTGAATGATTTTCTAGGGGCAGAGTATAGTTCATATGCTACTTTAATGATTTACTTGGGGGGAGATCATAATTCAGACGCAAGTCTAGTGATTTACTAAATAAAGTTAAACATAATTTATTTTTAATATTTTCTCCACCAGTGCATGTCCGAACCAACTTTTTAAACTAAGGATGGAAAACAAACTAGACTTTTAAATAATGGACAAAGATGAAAGAGTGATAGACATGGAAATAGGACCGCAACTAGGATTAATCGAAAAGGCACACAATATCATTCAATAGTGTCATCATAAACAGCACCATTATAAGCAAATTTTATGTTACATCATGGCTTTTTTTATTTTTTCTAACCATATTTTTTTGAAACATTTCTGTCAAACCCATGGTGACAATCTAAAACTTTATTAGAAATAACAATATAAGGCATTCCTGAATAAGGAATTTTCCCAAAGTACACTATTATTTGCTGTTATTGTATCTACAATGTGGTCACATAAAATTTTTGGAAGAAAAAGAAGATATTAGAGGATTTTAGAGAGAGATTTTGCATTTAATTTAGAGAGTTTTTTTCGCAAAACTACAAAATTTTGAATAAAAATAGAAGATTTTAGAGGATTTTTTAATAGGTTTAATGTCCATGTTTCCACATAACTGGGGTTTGAAAAGGGGTCAACAACATTATTTTATGTTAGATGACATTGATTTGCTAAAAGTTTTTAAAGATTTTTTACAGCCCAATCCTCATTTCAATCATTAACCAGTTTTGCAGACCATGAATTTTGAACGTTATGCAACCATCAAGAAATGAAAAAATAAAAAAGAGGGGTTAAAGAGGAGAATTTTATCACATTTTTAACTTTTTAGAGGATTTTAGATGATTTTGAAAAAAAAGGACTTCAGAGGATTTTAGAGGAGCAGTGGCCACCCTGATTTAAAAAATATTGGGTTAGCAACTTAATACAAAGAATTTATTAGAAAATCTTGCAAAGAATTCAAAAAGTAAGAACACTAGGCAATCAGCTAACCTGTGTTACCGAAATTTTTATTAGCATAATACATCACAAATCGTGTTGTTGTTCTTAATTCATATTTTTTGATACAATGCAACGCCTCTTCGTGTGATTTACAATGATAAACAAGTTTGGTTTTTTCTCCTATAACAAATGTTTACAAATAGTTTTAACAACAGTTCTGAAATCACAACGATGACAGTATAACATATTCTAGAAAAAAAAGAAAAAGGTAAACCTTAACAAAATTTTGTTTTCATAATAAACACATTAAAAAGATTTCAAAATTAAAGGAAATCTTTTTTTTCTTATACTTATTTAGTAAAATAGATACAAACCATTATCAATGCAATTTACTGGCAAAAAGATTTTCCCCATCCTCTTCTAAATTTAATTTCTAAAGTAAAAATTTCTAAAGTAAAAATTTCCTAATTTCTAAAGTAAAAATTTAATTTCAATCTAGAGTTGTAGTCAAATTATTCTTTTCAAACTTAAATATTTTTATTTTAGTCATTTATGATTGAATAAATTTGCTGCGATGTATTATAATCGTTGAATTGTGGTATTTAAATTCCTCACAAATTATTGTATTGTGACGCAATTAAATCACAAACTAAGAAATCTTGACGCAACTTTTAACAAATAATCCATACAGAATTAATAACCTTAAAAAATTCCACTTTCCTCAGAACTGTTCAGGCTTAAATTGCCATCATAAAGAACTGAATATAGATCCAAACTAATATTTACTTTAACCAAGTGTCAATTTTGGTTTACTTTTATGTATAAACTCAACGGTTTCCGAAAAAACCTACCTACTTTTGAGCAATAGAAAAAACTCTTCGGCAAACGAAATTATTCACCTCCTTTTGAGCCATGTTTTGAATAGTTTTTGAATAGTTTTTAAATAGTTTTTGAATCGTAAAAGTTTCCCCTAAGTTTTGTAAAAATAATAATTATATTTTAAGAAAATTTTTAATATAATAATTTATATGTATGTATTTTGTGTTTGAGAGTGACTGAATCCATGAATGTAGTATAGCTTATATGGTATTATTTTTAGCACTTCCTTGAACGACTACTTCTATGTCCTTATTGTTATTGACAATAATCTATTGATACATTGATTTTCGATTCATATATGATGTTTTTCTTTGTATTTACTTATTCGTTATATTTTTTCATTTCAGATTTATCACAAAATAGACTTATGTGATATAGATGAACAAAGCAACTTGAAAATCGTTGTTGTCAAGTGAAAGAGGTAGATCTCGACAAAATGAAATTAATCGTTTTTGAAATTTAAGAAATGCTGCTCAGCGAGCAGCAAACTTACTTGCCAGTGTCAGGCAGTGTTAATGTCTGTTAATTTGATTTTACTTTAGACAGTTTAGAACAAAACAAAGTATGAATTTTACTATTTAAAGTAACAATAACTAACTAAATTTTTTGTTGTCTTTGTCATCACTTGATTAGTTTGCTTACTGTTGAAACATGGTTTTAATTTTGTAAATTTAATATGATGTGAAATTTACTCTGTTAATTATTAGTCAACAGTTAAAGAGATTTAGTCAATAGTTAGAGAGTTATTAGTCAATAGTTAGAGAAAACCCTGACTGATAGAGGTTAATTAAGAAATGCTTGAAATTAAATCAAGGTAAAAACAATTTTGTTTACTGGTAACATAATAAAACCAGTTACTACTATTTATTGCGTGTTTTTTTTACTTTTTTTAACATGCTGTTCGGAAACAATTTTTCTCCCTCTCTCTCTTAGATGAGAGGGAGAATTAATAAAACTCATGTAATTACTGAGCTCTTGCGTAGATCTTAATACCACAATTGATAATGACCATTTATAAGAAATATATACAAGTTGTTTGCTATTATATGGTATAATTGTTCAAATTGTTTAACTAATTGTTCCTCAATTGTTCAAATATTGTAATAAATAAAATCTTTTTAGACCAAGTATTTTAGTTAATAGAATATCTTATTAAGTCGTGGTGCTATTTGCTAGTGTTACTACATTGTGTTGTCTAGCTTTTTTATAATCTTTTCTTTTTTAATTACTCTGGAGACACAGTAATGTGTGCTTACAATATTTTATGCTATGCGTTATTGTTACTGTGTTTTGTGTTGACAGACCTAGGCTGTTATTGCTATTTTTTTATTCTTTATGTTTTCTGTAATATTATTATCCTGATTCTACTAACAATAAAATGAAAATAATACTTTTTTAATTAAAATTTTTTTTTTTTTCATTTGTTTATAGGTATTTGCAGGCTTTACTTGACTTTCTTTTTCTGGTACCTGTGTTTTGACAGATTTTAAAAAGAACTTAACTGATGTTAATGCGGTCTTTATGTTGTTAACTATAAGCAAGTTAAAGTATTATTTATAGATAAATTTGTATTTAATTTTTTAGATCATATAACAAGTTTGTAATGTGATTTTGTTATTTATGATTTAATTACTCATAACCCGTATTAAGGGTTGCTTACTGCTAGCTTTTTATTATTGTTACTGTTGTAAATTTCTACTGTTATTATTATAATTGTAGTTGTTATTGTTATAACTACTGTTATTATTACAATGATTATTACTGTATTATTACACAGGTCAACAGAAATAAAAATTTTTTCTGGTGCCGAGCAAACAATTTGTTTTTTTGTATAGCATTTCTGATTTTGACTTCAAATATGCAACTTATTTTTCACCATCACGTCAAGTTGTAAAGACAGTTGTAAACATTTATAACATTTGCACTTTTAATTAAAGTGCAAAAGCGACTTTAAAAAATAAAAAAAAATCATATAGTTGGGCCGGTAATGGTACCAACTGCTAGCCAACTGCTTTATTACTGTTGGACCATTAATGGTACCAACAGTTTATAAAACAGTTGGCTAAGTGTTGGTAAAAGCATTACATTTTTTTCAAGGTATTAACTAAATAGCCGACTGTTGGCCCAACTGTAGCTAATAGTTGGTTATTAGGATTGGGCCAACTACTTACCAACTGTTCAAAGTTTACTGTTAACAGTTTTTACAATTTCTCTAAAATATTTTAGACATGAAAACTTATTAGCTAGCAAATGAATTATTAATATTGTTATTATTAGTGTTAACATTTAAGTTATTAAGAACCTAAACTTTCGTTTATTCGTAATTTCACTTTTTCATAAATGTCCGCTTAACTTAATTTTTTACTCATTACTTTTTGAATAAAGAACTCTTATTGTTTGCAAATATATAGCAAATTTATCTTAAGAAAACAATACGAAATAATATTGTATTTTGTTTTTTTTATTTAACTTTGTTATAGTTAACTGTTTGTAATTAAGAGAAAAGATAAAATCGTTTTTTTTTTGTTTGTTGTTGCTGTTGCTTTCCTTTAAAAACTGTTTTACGTTTGTTTTTAACGCACTTAATTTTTAAATATACTTATAAATACTTATTCAATAAACCGAAAAATTATTTTTAAGTGAAAAAAAATCTGCGTATTCATTTAGTTAATTAATTTATTTTATTTATGTCTACAAATGTTTTATAAATATTTTTATAAAAAGAAAAAACACAAGGTATATTTTATGAAAGTATATGTCCGTTTTATGTCTAATTTTAATATAAATTATTAATGATTAATTGAACTTAATTGAACACTGAATATACTGAATGACTTTTATAGCTTTAATTTTTTAAATAATAACTTTTAATGAAATAAAAAGTAAAATCATTTATTGATTATTTATATATTTTTAGCATTTCTACCAAAGACCGTTTGTTTTTAACGCACTTGCACGATTTTAATATGTACTTTTATATGACGGGTGATAACTAAAAATCCGGAAAAAGTTTTAAAGGATCATAACTTCCTCGTTTTTTAATGTTTTATAAAAGTAAAAAAAGGTATTTTATAGAAAATTATTTAATTTATTCAATATAATATTCAATTTGATTCAATCACTCAATTTCGTCTGACACGGTCAATCAAACTCTTGGTGCGACTAACTGTTTCTTGAATAACATTAGGATCAACTTTGGTCAAACAATACTTAACTCTTTCTTTAAGTTGTGAAAGTTTTCTTGCTTGCCAACTATTCTTATACACAAGACCTTTTAATATTGACCAAAAATTTTCAATGGGCCTGCATTCAGGTAAATTTGGCGGATTATCTTTTTTTGGTATAATTTCAATATTTTTAGCCTTTAAATATTCCAATACGCTTTTGGCTTAATGAACAGTTGTAAGATCTGGCCAGAACACAAAATTATCATTTAAATGATGCTCTTCTATAAACGGGATAAGTCTCTTTTGAACACAATGCTCTAAGTAAATAAACTGGTTGATAGCGTTGCTAGATTCTCGAAAATATGGTTTTGAGGTACCTTTGGCCAAAATAGCGATCCAGACCATTATTTTTTCTTAAAAAAAAAAAAAAAAAAAAAAAAAAAAAACTTCTCTTTTTGGCTGTATTTTACATTCGGTGGAGTCAATAAAGTATCACTGGAGTAGTAACTAGCATTTCTATTTATCGAACTTTGATTTAAAGTAAAATACAATTCATCGTCAATGTATCAATTCAAAGTCTCGGTAATTTTGGTAAAGCCGACTGCAGCATGTTCGAATTCTTAGCATCATTTGCTCATCTCGCTTCGGAATCTTTTGCTTTTTTTAACATTTGATAGCAGACTGATTTCTGAGTACTTTAATCACATACGGTTACGAAATACTGAATTTACGAGCTATTTGCCTCTGTGAAATATCATCTTGATGGTCAAACATGGTTTTAAGCTTAGAAACCTTACTTTTTTGTATTTTTTTGGCTATGCGACCACTTCCAGGCTTTTGTCATGTCCAAATTTGTTTTCAGCGCGTTTTATTTTGTCATAAATGGTAGTTCTTGGAATATTTTAAGCAAGAAAATGCTTTACTGTGTATGTTTTGCCAAGATTTATATTTTGCAAATAAAACTCACACGCACGTTTCCGCTGCTCATCTACGTTTTTTTGGTTCACCTTCATTTTTAAATGATTGATTCAAATACTTTTTATGTTTTTCTAAAAAAAGAATATGTGAGCTAAATAAATATAATTTAATTATTATGTATACTTATTATAACACGAAGCAAAATTAACTTTTTTCGGATTTTTAGTTATCACCCGTTACTTACTCAATAAACCAAAATTTATTTTATATTTTAAAAAATCTGCATATATTAAGATATTCAATTTATTTATTTTAATTATGTGTGTGAATATTTGTAAAATATTTAAAAAAAAAAAGAAAAGGGTTTGAAAATATTTTTAAAAAAAAAAAAAAAAAAAAAAAAAAGTTATGTTTTATATATGTTATGTTCGTTTTACGTTGAATTTAATCATAAAACTGATCGAATATATTAAATGACTTTTATAACTTTTTCATTCATTCCAATTATTATTACAAAGCTTTTGCTTTTTGATTATTTTGGAACTTTTTTTTTAACCTTTAATAAAGCTGAAAGCAACCACTATTAAAGTTGGAGGTCGAAGAAACACGAAGAAGTTTAAAGAGCTAAATTAGAGCAGCTCCAGTGACGGATCCAGAAAGGGAGTGATGAGTTAGGGGATGATGCATCCTCCCATCCTCAATACCATTACCTGAAAGTCCTAAAATTTATTAGAAATGGAAGGCTTTTTTTTTTGACGCAAACGGGATACAAAATATAAAAATATTACAACCCCTCTCTTCCCCAACAAAATTCCTGGATCCGTCACTGAGCAGCTCAGAAATACTGTCAATTAAACAAATCTTTTAGTCGATAATAATAAACAGCCAAGAATTTCTGTTACCTAAAATAGTATTTTAATTTGAAAATCATCGACGTTGTCACTTTTTTGACAACGATGACGAAATTTCATTACCAAGTTTTAAAAAAATTAGCTAAATAGAGTTATTAGAGGACTTATTGGATTGAACTTATTCAAAATTAATTCAGTAAAGTTCGGAAGACAATCAATTTTTATTTGAACCTCAATTGCTTTCTAAAATTTTTAGATTATGTTCTTTCCTTTTACTATAGAAAGAAGAAAATCTAAAGATTATGTTTTTTTTAAATTTTCAAAATTTAATCTCATTAGTTGTTATTTAAATATTAATACGCTAATGAATATTGTTATTATTAGTGCGCATAGTTACGCATAGTTTCGCCTATTGTTCGTACTGTTACTTACGGTTCTGTATTCTGTAAAATACACTATTTCTTAGTTTTTAAGTAGTTTCTAGACTTTTTTTATGCGCGGTTATATTTTCCATGCGGTCTTTCGAGTAAGGTCAGCCAGCGAATTAGAGCTGATATACTTTTATTCTCAAGAAGAATTGATGTTGTTTATTGTTTAAAATAAAAATTTAAATAATCGTTTGTTTGTTGTTAGTTGTTTTTATTTTTCTAATTTTTATAGCCTGTTTTCATTTTTTAGAAGAAGTTAGAAATAAAATGTCTGGTAAAATAGTTTTCTTAGTACTATCTAAATATGAATACTGTAATTTATCTAATCTTCTAAATATGAATACTGTAATTTAATAGTGTTAGTGTCGTTTCACTTTCTTTTTTAATAAAGAACTTTCTAGGCTTTTCTAAAAGCGTTTCTTTACTCCACGCGGTCTTTCAAGTAAGGTCTTCCAGCCGATTAGAGCTGATAAATTTTTAGTTTCAAGTGGAATTGATGTTGTTCATTGTTTAAAAACTAAAATTTGTTTGTTGTTCGTTGTTTTTATTATTATTATTTTTTTTTTAGAAGAAGTTAAAACTAAAATGACTGGTAAAATAGTTTTTTTTAGTACAATGTTTCTTTTTTAGTAAAGTGTTTCAGTTTTGTCTTCAGTCTTTTTAGATCATTTCAAGCAGGTATTTTTCATTTTTTAGAGCAGTTAAAAGGAACTGAAGGCCTTTTTAGTAAGTATATAGTGTATAGTAGTTTATTTATAGTTTATATTAGTTTATATAGTATATAGTAGTTTATTTATAGTTTATATTAGTAAGTTTATTTATAGATTATTGATTAGGATTAATGAGAATAAAAATTTTTTTTAGACAGGCAAGCTGACAGCGACTTAAGTAAGTTTTATCATTTAGATTTTATTTGAGTACGAATGTAGCATTAGCAATTTTATTGTATATAATTTTATCTCATTTTTTATTTTTAGACAGACAGATTGAACTCAGTAAGGACTTAGATTTTGTAGATTTAAAAGCTTCTTTTGAATATTCTTTTAAATCATTGAATATGTTTTATATATTTTAATAAATTTTGTCATTTAGGTGTGGTAGCATCATCAGTTGGTGCAAATAGTAATGTATTTTATTTTATTTTACAGCAAATAGTAATGTCTTTTATTTTATTTTAAAAAGAATCAACAAATATTGTTTATTTAAGCATAATCATCAGGATAAAATAGATAAGAGAGATAAAATAGCTTTTTTATTTAACATATTTTTATTTAGTTATAACTTCAGTTGCACCAGCCACAACAGGTAATTTAGTACATTTATTTTAATATACTTGAATTACCTTTGTTACTTTTAATATACTTGAGTTACCTTTTGTTACTTAGTACATTTATTTTAATATACTTGAATTACCTTTGTTACGTGCGGCCGTGGCGTAGTGGTTAGAACGCTTGGTTTATAAGCAGGAGATCCAGGCTCGAAACGAGCTCTGGACATATTTTCGCGTCACGGTAAGGAAGGAGGCGTGAACTTCCTGGTTAAATACACTTCCGCGGTGCTCTGTGACAAGATCATTAGGACTTCTTGGAGCACCTAAAATAAAAAAAATAAAAAAAAAGTTAACTTTTCAAGCAATAAATATTGTTTATTTCAACATTATCGTCAAGATTATATAAATAAACTTTTTATTTGATAATTTATTTTAGTTGCTTCTGGATCAACTTTAAATAATGGTAACTCATTAATTCATATTTTATTATAGATTAATGTAGATGAAAAAATGTAAGTTGGAAATTTTTGTAGATTTAAAAGCAGTAAGCTTTTTTCTAAAGGTTCTTTCTATTTTTGGATTAAATCCACTATCGCTACATTTGTTCTATGTTTATATAATGTACTTTAACAATTTTTGTCATTTTGGGGTTTGTTACTTTTCTGTTTTTTATTTAATAAAAAAAACAAGCAATAAATATCATTTTCATTCAGCTTCATCGACCTCATTATCCGGTAACTGAATAATTTTCTTTTGGTAGTTTTTCACATAGGTAAAACACTTTCAAAACATTATAATAGCGTCCTAATTTTTTGAGATAGCAATGAAGTAATAAGTAAGTTTGATTTTATTGCCTAGATTTAATTTTTATTTTGTTTATTTTTTTTTTTTTTTAGTTCTCCTTCAAAGGCGAGTTGGTGAGTTAGGCATACTGTTCATAATTTAGTTTGTAATTTAGTATTTTCTTTACTATTTTTTTAAATTTTTCTTATGTAAATGTAATTATGTTATGTACTTATATACATGTACTTATGTAAAAAAAATTCAAATGTTCATATATTTACAATTTTTTTCCATCTAGATGAATTGTCAAATGGCATAGATAAAATTTCATTTAAAATGTCTTATGTGCGTGTTTTTATTTATCCTTTAGCAAGCAAGAAGAACATTTAAGTCTATATTTTTTTTAGATAAAACACCAAACGGTAATTATAAGTTCTCAATTGCTATAACATTTGCTTGATTATAAGTAATACATTTTTTAATTATAATTTTGCTCCATCATTTAAAATTAAAATTTTAAAATTGAAACTTAAAATTAAAATTTTAAAAAAATGTATCAACTTTTATTTTAATTTTTAGAACTTACGTATGAAGATTATAAAGTCTTTCGGAAAAAGAAGCCCAGACCTTTGACCCATCGGTCATTTCAGAGGTGGGTTCAGTATGGGGGGACTGACCACCCATCATTTAGATGGGGAAGTCAACACCCCTCATACAGGGGTCGAAGGTCCGGCGGGATAATTGAAAACTTTCATGTCTACAATTTAAAAAACGTTATTTGCAGACATGTGTGTGTGTGTGTGTATATATATATATATATATATATATATATATATATATATATATATACACAAACACACACACACACACACACACACACACACATATATATATATATATATATACACAAACACACACACATATATATATATATATATATATATATATATATATATATATATATATATATATATATATACAAACACACATATATATATATATATATATATATATATATATATATATATATATATATATATATATATATATATATATATATATATATATATATATATATATATATATATATATATATACATACATATATAAATTTTATTTTTTGTAAATAACTATTGCTCTCCTACAGTAAGTGTTGGGTAGATAATGATGAGCATCTTAAGCGGAATTTGGAATATTTTCATATATAATTATGCTGGATCCAAAGTTTTTGCGAATAATCAATTTTTAGGGATCTTTATTCATGATTCACTTAGATATTTGTACACCCGAAATTTTTTATTAAAAACAAAGTGGCTTTAAAAAAGTAGCAAAAGTGCTCATATTACCCACACCACTTGGTAATATGGGCACTTTAAATTAGATCAAAAAAATAACATTATTTAAATTTTAAAATACTAATCTTACAATTAGAACAAAAATTTTTTTATCAAAAACATTATCTAATTTTTGGTATAAACTTAAATTTAAAAAAAAAGAGCCTAATATCTCTTACTTCTGTTTTTTAAATATATTTTGCTTTGCATGAATTATGTACAATCCCTTAATGTTATATATTTAATGTCTGTTTTCTGGCCTTTTTTAGTTATATGTATATAGAAAATATGTCTGTTAATATTTATTGTAATGTGATCTTACAAACATCTTAAGCTATTTTCTAATGCTTTGCGTAATTGTTGTGAAGTTATTGTTGTAATGTTTTGTGTTGATAGACAGCTTGGCTTACCTTCTTGTTGCACAGTGGGCCAGTAGGTGGACAAAATGGGAAAAATTTTAGTTGTCTAATCTTGAAAACCTATTTAATTTTAGTATCTACATATATTAGGAGAAATCTATATTATAGATAATTTATTTATATTAAATCCCTTAGTTACCAGGACTCTAAGCATTTGAATATTCAGATAAAATTAAAAAAAAAAAAATTATAAATAAGTAATTAACGGTGACATCAACGTTGTGTTATATTTCAATTACATCTACGTTTTTGAAACAAAAAATTAGTACATGTTATTCTAGAGTATTTAGAGATAAGAAAAACCAATGTGTGAAATAAATTTGTCAAGCATGTTATCTCAGTTATACTTTGAAAATCACAGATTAAAAAAAAAAATTTCTTAAGAAACTTATTTTTTGCCGCACAATAACTAATAATTACCACAATTTGCCATGTGTTGTCTTATATTTATTTGAGCTATATGATGCTTCAATCGAGTTTTAATTGATTGCTCGTTCTAAATTTTGCATAGCAACAACTCATTTTTACATTAACGTTGTTTTAACAGTGTTTTACTTGCGCTAAATACACAATATTGGGGGTATGTATTAAAATGAGATTCACAATTCTTATGAGGTTAACTTTTTTTGGTTACTATGGATACCTTACTTTGCATAACATAGCAACAACATATTTTCGGTAGTTGTTAGTAATTCAATTACTAACACTGACAGTAATTTAATTACTTTTAATTTTAATTACTAACACTTGTAGTAACTTAATTACTAACAAGTATTAGTAGTCCAGGCGGCATATATATTATAACATTTTACTTTTAAATACAAAATACTTGTTACAATAATTATTTAGATATGGTTTTGTTAAACTTAGACATTCATAATTTTCTTCAAAAAAACAATCTTAGTATTTCAAAACAAAATATTACTGAAGATATATTAAAATTTATTCAGCCAAAATTGGCTGATTTTAAAGACGTTAATTTTAGACATGCTGTTCAACGATTTGTTTACTTGTATAAAAAAAAGTGGAAATCTGCAAACTATACGGTGAAAAATTTTGAAAAGAAGTTTGTGAACTGGCTTAATGAATATTTAATTGTCAGAAAAAAAGACAATGAACCAACTGCAAGTAGACGTGGTCGAAAACCATTTGCATTTGATAATAGTTCTAATAAAACTAAAAAACGGCGTGTATTTTGTTTAATTGAATCTCATTCATCCAATGAATTATTTTTTGCTGCTAATAAAAAATTTAGAGATGAATCTGTTGTTATTGCTGCCAAGAATGTTTTAAATATATCAAATACAGATAAAGCAACTAAATATTCAGCAGACAAAGCACTGGCTTTAATAATTGATGCAAGTCTGACAAAAGCTTCCTATCAATTGATTAGAAGCGGAACCTTGAAGAAAGAATATAACATCTACCCCGCTTACAATGATGTCAGAGATGCAAAATTGAAATGTTATCCTGCAAACATAACAGTGGAGGACTATTCAGCTTCAGTTCCTTTAAAAGATTTAATGACTCATACTTTGCAAAGAATCTGTGCAGTTCAGGAACCTGTGCTAAGGCACTTGATATTGAACGACAAAGCAATAAAAACAATGACACTAACGTGTAAGGCTGGTTTTGATGGTGCTACTGGCCAAAGCATTTATAAACAAGTTTTATCAGAACCCGACATTAACAGAGATTTAAAGCGTGAAGAATCATTATTTATTACTTGTCTTGTCCCATTGGATTTGACTGGATTTAACAACAGCAACGAAAAGGTGCCTATTTGGAGAAATCAAAAGTCGTCCTCCACAGCCTATTGTAGACCCATAAGATTTGCATACAAAATGGAATCCAAGGAATCTGTGATTGAAGAAGATCAGTACATTAAAAGTGAGATAGAAAGCTTGGGTATGATTTTATGAGAGGTTTGCGGATCTTCTATTGAAGTGAATTGTATTATTGAACTTACAATGATTGATGGGAAGGTTCAAACAATATTATCTGAAAAAAATAACTCATACCAATGCTGTTCAGTGTGTGGTGTCTCTCCAAAAAGTATGAATAGTCTTGATATCCTTAATATAGATTATACTAACAGAGAGTTCAAATATGGTCTTTCCAGTCTTCATGCATGGATTCGATTTTTTAAAATGTTATTGCACATTGCATATAAAAAAGAAACAAGAAAGTGGCAAGCAAGATCTAAAGAACACAAAGAAAAGGCATCTGTAGCTAAACAAAAGATTCAGACTGATTTTATGAACAAAATGGGACTTGTTGTTGATTTCCCTAAAAGTGGTGGTTCTGGAACAAGTAATGATGGCAATACCTCAAGGCGTGCTTTTGCAGCATATGAACAAACAGCTGAAATTCTGGGTATTGACCAAAACCTTATATTCAGATTTTACATTATCTTGGTAACGCTCTCTTCAGGATATGAAATAGACTGCTTAAAGTTCAAGGATTATTGTTTTGACACTTTTAGACTATATGTGTCCCTTTATCCATGGTATTACATGGCTCAATCAGTTCACAAAGTATTGATACATGGACATGACATAATTAAAAGCCTCACATAACCCATCGGACTTATGTCAGAGGAAGCTGAAGAGGCTAGAAATAAAGACTTTAAATCTTATCGCGAAAATTTCAGCCGAAAAACATCCAGAAAAGCAACAAATACTGATCTTATCAATAGACTCCTAGTTTCCAGTGATCCTGTTATTTCATCATTGCGTAAATCAACATCACACCAAACAAATCATAAAGCATTTTCTTCAGATGTTTTACAATTACTTAAACAATCTTCAAACGATATTATTGTTTTATAATTTTTTGATGTAATTTAAAATTGATAACGTTTTCTTGCACTATTTTTTGCTTTTATTATTCCTAAAACATTATTTACCTAAATACTCAATTTTTATTCAATATAGGTGGGTCAAAAATCCGATAAGATATTCAAATATCAATTTACCACTTTGTAACTAAGGAAAGTATCCGGTAACTAAGCAATATAAGTATCCATAACAACTAAATTTAAAAAATTATCACTTTTGTAAGAAGTGTGATCTCATATTGGTACTCATGCCAAATTTAGTGAATATAGCACTTATAAAATATCTGCAGATAACAAAAGTAGGTTGTTGCTAAGCAAAATAAAGGTATCCATAGCAACGAAATAAAAAAATATTACCTTTTTTTTTTAAGTTTTTTTGTTTACATTTGACGTAATATATATAAATTACATATTTTTTTCAAATACAAACAAGGCTTCTAAAAGAAGATCAAATGATCTTATCGTCAGGAGCCTTTTACAAAACAGAGTACATAAAGTATTATAAAAACGCCTTTTTACAATAAGAGAACGTAAAAAATTAACATAAAAATATTAAAATAGTACTTAGATAAATAGAAACAAATTGTCAACAAGTATAAAACAAAGATTGAACATACATTTCAAAATTATTATATATCATAAGACAAATTAAAAATATTCTAAGATATTTTCAATAGAGAGAATGAGATCTTTTAATTTAATTTTAAAAACAGAATAAGTTAGGGGTAAGCCGAAGTTAGGCAAAATAATTTTGTTCCAGAGATGAGCTGCACGATAAGTGATACAGAATTGATTGAACTTTGTTCGACAGAGTGGTTTATTTAAATAGTTATTATTCCTCATGTTAAACTTGCTTAGAGGTTTCAAAATAAAAAGGTCTTTAAAAATTAAAGGAGATAAATCATACTTCCACATATAAACAAAAGATAAATTTTTATATACGTTTAGTTTATAAACATTGAGGATTTTCATTTGATTGAAAAATATTGAGGAATTTGAGAACCGATCCGCAAAATTAATTACACGGATCGCATGTTTCTGACGGCGATGGAGACATTGTAACTTACTTTGATCAGTACTACCCCAGGCAATAATTCCATAACTTATATAACTATGAATAAAAGAATAATAAAGTTTAGTTAAATTATTTTTATCTAAATGAGTACGCGCCTTATATAGAATTCCAATACTTTTTGAAACTTTCGAGCAGACATAGTTAATATGATGTTTCCATGTGATGTTCACGTCAATGAAAACCCCCAGGTATTTAGTTACAGAATCTCTTTTTATTTCATTATGGTCAATAAAAATTTTTGGTAAATTTTGGGGTAGAGAACGTTTTTTGGAGAGCGGGTGGAAAAAAATCCATTTTGTTTTGTTTACATTTAATGTTAATTTGTTACTTTTAAACCATTTAGATATGTTTTGAAGTTCTTTGTTCATAACGGAGAATAGTAGGTAGATGTCACTGTTAGATAGAAATAAGTTTATGTCATCAGCAAACATAATACTTAGAAGATTTGATGCTTTATGCAAGTCGTTGATATATATTAAGAACAAAAGAGGGCCTAAGATGGAACCTTGCGGAACACCACAGGAAACATTTAAAAACTGTGTATGATTAAGATCATTACAAGAAACAAATTGTTTTCTGTTGGATAAATAACTTTGAAACCATTTACTAACTCTTTCATTTATTCCGTAATAATTAAGTTTATAAAGTAAAATATCATGATCCACAGTATCAAATGCTTTTGAAAGATCGATAAAAATTCCTAATGTAAATTGAGATTTTTCAAAAGAATTGGAAATCTCACGTACCAACTGAATAATTGCATGCTCGGTTGAGTTATTCTTCTTAAAGCCAAACTGATTGTTGTATAATAAATTATTTAAACTAAAATAATTAAATACTCTATTGAACATGATTCTTTCTACCTTCATAAAAAGCGCAGACATCATATTACCTTCATAAAAAGCCTTTACCTTCATAAAAATTTACCTTCATAAAGATTTACCTTCATAAAGATTTACCTTCATAAAGATTTACCTTCATAAAGATTTACCTTCATAAAGATTTACCTTCATAAAAAGCGCAGACATCATATTAGTACTCATACTAATTTTAGTGAATATAGCTCTAATATTAAATTAGTTATGAATTTTGTCCAGTAAAAGTGCATTCTGGCCCACCGTGCGTTGGTGTCTATTGTTAAAAATGATTACAGGTAGTTTCACTAACTGCTTTTAATCATTCACTAAAAGCCAAGATAACATTTGATGTTACTACAGTACAATTTTTACACCTTATATTAATTTTTTTTATCTTTAGTGGTATTAATTATTTTCCTCTTTGAATGAGATTAGTTAAATTAGTTGGCTTTTGATCAAAAGATTTTGGCTTCAAAACTGAACACCATTGTCAAAATGCTCTGGGTTAAGTAGTTTTTAAAAAATCCGGTTTCTATTTTGTTTTTTTTTTATTTTTACTAACTTACTTTTCTATAATTTCCTGCTAATATGGAATCACGTAAACTTTTAAATATGTTTAATTATAGTCCCTATCGGTAATAACTATTTTTAATTATTTTAATATGGTTTTCTTTACAATAGGCTATCTTACAATAGGCTTCTTTACAATAGCCTCGGTCCTGTAGATGGCGGCTGATATAACTGATTTTGAAAAGTGTCTTAAATGTTAATCAATTGTTTTCAATTTTCTTCAATTGTTTTTAAAGAAAAATTTGTTTTATGAAGGGTTTTTATTATATGTATATATATTTTTATTACACATTTAATTACATATCATGTAAATAAATTTGTTTAAAAAAAAAGTAAACACAAGTTTAAATATACTTTTTTTTTTTTGTTTTATATGGTTTTAACATCTGTTTATAATCTTTTCAGCTCATGCTAGGTGAATAAAAAAATCAACTCTTTTTACTTAGCGCTTTTAGACTAATTGCTCACCTTTATGTGAATACATTTATCGATTTTGCTCAAATTTGTATTCACGTAAAGCGCAACAATTACTTCAAAAATGTTGAGTTAAAGCAATCGCGTTCTTGAATAAAAGAATTTCTTTTCATACAAGTTGACAAGTTATATTAATAAGTTATATTAACATACAAGTTAAGGCATAATTTTTGTGAATATTTATTTTTTAAGCTTCACTCATCACTCTTAGAAAAATAAAGAACAGATTGAAAAGAATTAGAAACTACTCAGTTAAAAGTAAAATTAAGAGAAAGAAAAGCGAAAATCTATTCCGGATATTTTATCTAAACAATTTTCCGCAACTTTAAAATAAGACTTGGATAATCTATGCACCTAATTCAAGTCATATTTTGACATAACGATTTTGTTGTTATTTGCGCGTATAATGTTCGAACGTTCGAATTTAACTTAACCGTAATCTGTATCTTTAATGAAGGCTAACTGTATCTTTAATGAAGCTTACATTTTAGTTGAACTAGGAAGCCAAAAAAAATAAATGTAAGCAGAACTAGA
Source organism: Hydra vulgaris (assembly GCF_038396675.1). Classification (NCBI taxonomy): domain Eukaryota; kingdom Metazoa; phylum Cnidaria; class Hydrozoa; order Anthoathecata; family Hydridae; genus Hydra; species Hydra vulgaris. Next base: position 413,503 of record NC_088921.1, on the reverse strand, counting down.
AAAACATTAATAAATTCAAAATTCGTTAGAGAAAACAAATAAAAATTAAACTGTTATTAATTATTTATTTACTAAAAACCCGTATTACGGGTTGCCTACTGCTAGTAACAATAAATTTATTTAAGTTTTGCGTTAGGTGAAACTATTTTTTACTCGTGAGAGAGTCCGTGGCACAAAACTTTAATGTTGAAATATTTTTTTTAACGGATAGTATAGAATGACGAATACAGAAATATTTTTATTAAGGATGCTGATCCAAAAATATATTTTTATAAAAGTTAGGTTCTCGATTTTTTTGATATTGAATAACTTAGATATTCTGCTCGGGGGTTATGCAACTCCCCTGGAGTCGTCACTCGTTGTATACAATATTTTTGAGATATTTTAATTGAATATTATCTAAATTATTTTAGATTTTATTTTTTTCGTGTATTATTTTATATTATATTTATATTTCAATTATTATATGGTTAAGTATGGTAAGTAATATGGTAAGATCTGCTGAGTCCAAACTTATATTTATACAACATGTAAACTGAAAAAATATATACGTTTTTTAATAAAGAAAAATCTCTGACATTTTATTTTGAAAAATTATAGTTTTATAATTATAGTTATAAAATACAAAGGGAGACTAAGCAAGGTATTTTATTATAGAAGGAAAATTTATTCTTTAAGTAGTTTTCGAAAGCTTCCGACTGCCTACAAGAGTTCAACAAATTGTTAAAAGACCGGTGTCGCGTTAAATAAGTAAATCGTTAAATAAGTAGACAAAATGATATTCTGCGCATGCGTTAGTTCACGGATACTTTATTTAACGTATCAAGTCACGTTAAATAAGTAGACCTGTCACGGAGAAAACTGTCCGCGGAGTAAGTTATCCGGTCGGACATTTTTCTCTGGAGTAAAACGTCCTAGTTTGTCCTATCCGTCCGTCTAGGACAATTTACTCCGGAGCAAACTGTCCTACGTTGGAGTAAACTGTCTTACTTTTTTGCAGATTATTTACTTCGGACCACTCAAGCAATGTGTTTTAGCGTTTGTTTAAACGATGGTTTAAGAACTCGCCTATTATTCAGCGGCATAAAGAAAACTTTAACACTTTATATACTAAGCATAATATTATTATAATTAACATAGTAATATTATGCGTCATGTAACTCATAAAAATAAATCTGAAGCTTTTTAGTTCACAAGGTCATTTTTTACCGGTTTAAAAGTTTAAAAAAATTAAAAAAATTTCAACACTGACATGTTTAGAACTTTATATTTCGTTTAAGGTTTAAGTTAAAAACAGTAAAAAATAAAAATTATGATTTTTATGTTATCTTGTTTGAAATTTATTCAAGATTCAGAATCAGAGCCGTAACTACAATTTTGATATTAGGGGGCCCTAGGGTTTTTTTAAAGGAGGAAGGGGATAAAAATTTGTTAAAATTATTTAACGTATATGTTTTTTCCTAAAAATTATAATTTAAAAATTTTTTGGAGGGGCCAAGGCTTCCGCGGTGGTTACGGCTCTGAGAATATATATATATATATATATATATATATATATATATATATATATATATATATATATATATATATATATATATATATATATATATATATATATATATATATATATATATATTATTAGAATATATATCTTAAATATTATAAGAATAATTGATTTTTTTGAAGTGAAGTTTTTTCAGCTCCCATAACAACGGCAATTTCCTGACTTTTAGTAAACTAAATTTTTATTTAGTACCTTATTGTTTTTGCAACCTTTATTTCAATTTATTTAGTACCTAATTAACTTTTGCCACATATATTACTAATATATATTTTTTAAATGTGTTTTAAACAGAATTCTTTTTTTTGACCTTGTACAAAACATAAAATTGAAAATGAAAACTTGAAATTGTCAGGGTGCACTCTTCTACAATTACTTGAGGGACTTTAGCAGAATCACAGTAAACTCATGATAATATATTAAGTTTTGAACAATTATCTTTAATAAAAAATGGATTTTTTATTTTTGCTTCAACTGCTTAGATCTGCCATTATGATAGAAAAATTTGATCGAAAATTTCCAGGCCAGAAAAAACTTTCTGAAACCTTGTAGTGCTTGTTCTTCTAAGGTGATAAGTAAGATGTTTTCTATGACAAAAACAAATAATTTACTTTCTCTGCTCTTTGCTAAAAATAATCTCAACCCATAAACCCTTCTTTGTCATATTTTTTAATTGATTACCTTCCATTCTAAACCTGGAAAACATAAATTCACTTTTCATTTGGAGTACAACTAATGGGATAGACCCCTTTAGTTAAATAAATATTAACATTGAGAAAGTCTTGTTCTTCTTTTTCATCATTCACTTCATCCATTTTATTTAAAAAACTAAAGTAAATTTTTTTAAAAATTGCATCTACCAAACTGGTTGACTTTGCCAACCAAATTATATATTTTGACAAGAAAAACTTAATAATGTAAGAAAAGTTATACAAAAAGTTTAAGTAAACACCAGCTAATAATATTAATGATACAAATAACAATGATAAAAATAAAATAACCAACTGAAACAATTATAAGAATGATAAGATAATTTTATAATTTAAAAAAATCAGTATTCATTTTAAAACAACAATAATAATAAGCTAAAGCAGTTGGAAACTGCTTTAGTTTGTCACTATTCTATTAAATAAACCGTTCCATTAATGAAACACAACTGCATAAACAACAATGATATGTTTGCTTGATTAGATAAGGTATACTTTGTGGGGTTTAAGAAATAGTACAACAAACATATTATAGTTGAGTAAATAAATATAAAATAAATGTAAACAAATAATGGTACAAAACAGCAATAAGATATTATCCAACTACAGTTAAATCATATTTTGCAATGTTACCTGAAAATAAAACTATACTTACCTTTACTGAGTTGAATTCAATTTTTCCTTAACTGTTGGTGAATGATTAATAAAGAAAACTTAAATTCATGGAAGTTTACTAAATTAAAACCATATTTCAACAGTAGGCAAACTAAAATAAAATAATGGCAAAGCTAAAATCAATGAAATAAAAAAGAATAATTTTTAAAATATAATTATTTAATAATAAAAACAAATCAAAAACTTCAAGTCTTTGAAACCTTATAACAAAAAACTTCTTTAAACTCCAACCATAAATAAATAAAAATAAATAAATCCAAATAAGCAAATAAAGCTCCAACATAAATAAAATTATAGACAAAATAAGTATAAATATAAAAAAAAAGAACAATAACGCTTTAAACTAGTGCTACTCTTTAATCTAGCACTACTTTTTAAGCTAATGCTACATTTTAAACTAATACTACTCTTTAAGCTAATACTACTGTTTAACCTAAATTTTTAGCTTATTTATCATAAACTAACTACAACTTGTAAAATCAAACAATTATCTCACTTGTAGTGCAATGAAAATGATTACTTGATTTTAAATCTGATATAAAACTTTATGACACTCACAACTAAAAATGTAACTCCCACACATACAAAATAAAAAAAAGAATAACATCACAATACTATTATGATATGACTCATGTATTTATCAAAATACAATAATACTACAATTAGAATTATTAGTAGTAATTATATATTAAAATTTTATATAATCAAAATTATTAATAGATATTTTATTATAGAATCTATAGAAACGGCGCTGTAACTCATAAGAGTTGAAACTGAAATTACATTGAATTTCAGTTTATAACAGCCAAAAAAAATAACAAGGATTAAAAACAACACATAAGGTCTGAGATTTGAGGTTAAAATTTAAAGTTATTTATAAATGTTGTTTTTTAATCAATTTACGATTGGAGACTCTATGATTTCTTGTGTTAGTACATTCCAGTCATTTACAACTCTATTATTTATTTATTTAATTTATTTATTTAATAATAACTGTGTACATGTACAATGACAATGTACGGAGCCTAGGTAATCTAGGCTTTAACAGCCAATTTATGTTAAAAATAAGTCCAACTTTGATTTAAATTGATTAAGTGTTTTAGAATCTACAATGTTTTGATCTAAATTATTCCAGCTGTTAATGACACGGTTTGTTAAGAAATAGTACCTCTTTGGATTTTTAATTATTTGTCTATGAAACCTCATGTTGTGACCTCTCGTATTTGAAGTTATTAAATCTGGTGGGTATTCCAATGTTAAGTTATCTATTTTTTTTACTATTTTGAAAAGTTGGATTAAGTCATTACGTTCGCGTCTTTTTTCAAGAGTCGTTAATTTAAAGTAGGTTAGTCTACTTTCATAGTTTTTTTCTTGAAGACATTTTGTTCGTGTTGCTTTACGTTGTATCGATTCAATTTTTTTTTTATCTTGCTCTAAATAAGGACACCACACTGAATTTGCGTAGTCTAGATGCGGTCTTACAAGAGAGGTGTACAATAATTTAGATGCGTTTATGTCTAAGTTTTTAAATGAATGTTTTATTATTCCTAACATTTTATTAGCTTTACCAGACGCATAATTAACTTGACTGGACCATTTTAAGTCGTTTGAAATCATAATTCCTAAATCTTTTTCAATTTTTGTTTCTGGTAATTCAACTCTATTTAGCACTGAATCATACATTGTGTATATATGCCTAGTATTTTTGCGACCTATATGCATGCGTTTACATTTGCTGACATTAAATTTTAATAGCCATAATTGTGACCATGTCATTAATTTGTTTAGATCTGTTTGAGTCTTTTCTATATCAGAAAATGATCTAATTATGTTAATTAGTTTAATATCATCAGCATACATTTTACAGTTCGTTGATAACTCATTCGGTAAGTCGTTTATATAAACAATAAACATAAACGGACCCAAGACAGACCCTTGCGGTACTCCACTTGTAACTGGAGACCAATTTGAAAATCCGCCGTTGCAGACGACACGTTGCACTCTGTTACTTACGAAATTTTTGCACCATCTAATTGCTTTTTTGTTAAATCCATAACTTTTTAGTTTAAGACACAATCTGTTGTGAGGCACGGAATCGAAAGCTTTTTTCATATCTAGGAAAATGATATCTACTGGTAAATTATCTTCCATTGCTTGAGTTATTAGATCCATAAATTCTATAAGGTTTGTACAACAGTTTTTTTTTTTAGAAAATCCATGTTGTTCCTTAGTCAAGAGATTGTTATCTTCTAAGTGCGACATAAATGTAGCTTTGAAGATACGTTCCATTATTTTACTTATAACTGAAGCAAGTGATACTGGTCGATAACTTGATGGTTCCGATTTATCTCCACTTTTAAATAATGGTGTTATATTAGCATTTAACCACATCGATGGAATTATTCCAGTGTCATCCAATTTATTAAAAATAAGTGATAAAGGAAATGAGAACGCATCTGCGCAACACTTTAAAGGAAATCAGTGAACTCCATCTACTCGTGTACATTTATTTGGATTTAGTGACTTCAGGATTATATAAACTTTGTCCGGTGAAAATGTAGGGTCATCACAAAAAATGTTTGTCCTATTTTTAAAGAATGGCATATTGTCACTAATTTCATTGGTGAAAACAGAGCTAAAATAGTTATTTAAGGAATGCGCTATTGATAAATAATTTGTTTCAAGTTTGCCGTTTACATTTAATGCGTTAATTCCTTCTTTAACTTTTGATTTTTTGTTTATACATGCATAAATTGCTATTGGGTTATTTTTGACGTTTAAGGCGATAGTTGTTTCATTTAATTTAATTTGGTTCTTAATTTCTTTTTTTTACTTTATTTCTAATTGATTTGTATTCTAATGCATTTCCTTTGTTTAAAAAACGATTATGTAATCATTTTCTCCAGAGGTTTCTTTTCTTTCTAATTAACTTTTTTAAGTAAGAGTTCATCCAAGGCGCTTTTGTTTTAACAACTCCCTTTGTAATTGTTGGAATGAAATATATAAGACCTTTATTGTAAATATCGACAACTTTGTTGTATGAAACATTAGCATCTAAATTTTTGAATTCAAGAACGAAAATCAACCACCTTTTATCGTACCTTTTCCGATATGCTAAATAGCAACGACTGGCACTAGCTATTTAGCATATCGGAAAAGCCATTATAATTGCCGTATTTGTACAGAGTTATATTTTTTTTTACTGCTTCCGTTTTTTTTAAATTATTTCTAAAGCAATACAAAAACTTTAGGATCTGATGACCGTGACTAAGTGCACCCAAATTATCAAAATGATTCAAATCAACTATTCTTTTGTTTGACTCTGTTGATATTAGGTCAAGAACATTAGTTGATTTAAATTCATTAATTTGAAAAGTTGGTTTAATTACGTTTTGTGTTATAAAACAATCATTTAAACATTTTAAGAACTCTTTAGCAGAAATATCTGAATTATTAATAAGTTCGCCGATGTTTTCTTTATTCCATTTAATAATTTATATATATATATATATATATATATATATATATATATATATATATATATATATATATATATATATATATATATATATATATATATATATATATATATAATATATATATTTATATATATATATAATGTAAAAAATATATATATATGCAAAAAAAAACTTAGTATATGAAATATATAATGACTATATATTTCATATACTAAGTTTTATTTTATTCTGATTCACTACTAATTATAAAATAATTTTTCAATAAAATGCCATATTTGTTGTTTAAATATTTCCTTAAATACTTTTTATCAATAACAACAAAAAAGTGTGAAAATTTTATTTTTTTACATCTTTTGAAAACTTTGATTTCTTATTTTAAAGGAGTTTAAGTTTATTTTTTAACTTATAAATGACTTATATAGTATTATGTTAATATTTAAATCACATAAAAAAAAAATATTTTTTGCATTTTATATAAGTATTTCCAACAATGCAAACATCAATAACTTTGAGTTATAAGTTTTTATTTTTTTCAAAAATATCATTTAAAACCATCGGATCAACCTGTATCAACCGCTTAAAATGATATATAATTGAATACCAATATGACATTGATCTTGTGGTATAAAAAATGGCTGCCTATAGCTGCCTAAACGAATACACTTTTAAATTCAATTAACTACGTCAACGTTTCTTGTTAATGCGTTTTTGATCGATAACAAAAAATTTAAGAAGATTTTAAGATTTTAAGAATTTAAGAAGATTTTAAAATTTAAGAAGATTTAAGAATTTAAAAACTGCAGTTTGACTTTATAATAATTTTTATTAAAGACATAAGTTTAAAATTAAATATTTTTGTATTTTTTAATTGCTTTCCAGTAACTTCCTCGTATTTGCTCAATGAACATTTAGATCGCATTGAAACCATTATTCCTAATTTTTAATGATACCGTTTTAAAGTAATAAAAACTCAGAGGCTGTGATAAAATATGAATTATATACTTCTACGTAGTACAAGTTTGGGACATAATATTTATTATTTATTTTATAATTTCCGAAAACAATAAAATTATATGTAATCGATAGAAAACACGATTTTGTTGGGTAAAAACGGAATTTTTTATAAATGGAAAATAAATGAGTATTTTAATAACTTGCGTAATTATGTAATAAAATTTGAAGTTTTTGACCCACTGTGCATTGCACAGTGGGTCAAAAGTGACATTTTTCAGTCAAAACCTCTAAAACCAAAATATTTTTAATTTTTTTTTAATTAGAAACAGTTTATTATATTGAAAAACATAATTTGTGGAAAAAATAACATTTGTTTTTTAAAAACTTCAAATTTTATTACATAATTACGCAAATTATTAAAAAGCTCATTTATTTTCCATTTATAAAAAATTCCGTTTTTACCCAACAAAATTAACAACAAGGATATTATTTAAATTTATGTTTTACGCAGAGTATTCTATCGTTGGCTCTTGCAATGGTTCAAGTACACCAGATGGTAGACTCTTTTTTTTTTTATGTATCTTCTTTCTTAATGTGCAAATTAAAGGATCAGATGCACATAAAAGGCGATGTAAAAGGTCTATATTGTTTTTTTTCCGATCGCATTTTCTTGTAAAATTTTCTCGAAAAATCTTAAAAACCTTATTGGTAGCCTCTTGAGCCTCTTCAGAAAACATACCTAATGGAAGAGTAGAAGTTCGATGACTTCAAAGCCATGAATCAAAATCTTATGAAGTGTCTTGGTCAAAGGATACCAAGGGTACAGGAATACATAGAGCGAAGCAGTTTCCCAACAGAATGTTTTAAATTTGGATGAGTTAGTTTCATAACCACTTGATATTGTGGCCATAATAATATGAAGCCTTTTCATAAGATCTACATCGATGTTCATTATACTAGCTGAGACATCGTATTGCTGAAAAAATCGCTTAGCTGTGTTGCCATCGTTTGATGTACCTGCCCCACCTATTCTTGGTTGGTCTATGACAAGACCTATCCTTGTTCGAAATTCAGCACAGATTTCAAGCTTTCTCAGTTTAACAATATTTTTTTCGTCTTGATTTCTAGCGTGCCACTTCATAATCGGCATCTTGTAAGAGATATGGAGCATACATTCTAAAAACCTTATCCAAGCATGCAAAGTTGAAACGCCATGTTTTATATTGCCTTCTAAAGTTTTTTTTTGAACAACTAAAGATAAATTGTTCATTTCGATTGGAGATGCATCACACACTGAACAGCATTGGTATGAGTTGGTTGCTGTTGTACCGTCCTCCAATAAAACAGGTACAACAGATAATGTTATCTCTTTAATAGAAGCCATAATTGACTCATATTCTGCAAGAATTACTTCATTTGATTCTTTTCTATAATTAAATCTCAGAGGTCTGCAGTAATTAGTTGACGATGGTTTCGGATTTCTCCAAACAACCTGTTTTTTGTCATCTTTGAAACAATATAGTTCTAGAGGAACCAAGCAAGTTATGAAAAGTGATTCATCTGTATGAAGTTCACTAGAAACATCTGACAGTTGTTTATAAACAGATTGTCCTATTGCACCATCAAAACCAGCTTTGTATATTATAAATAGTTTAGTACAATCTTTAAGCACAGGTGAATTTGACACAACACTATAAGCTGAACATATTCTTGATGCAGTATGAAAAAGAAGAGCTTGTAATGGAACCTCTGCAGAGTAGTCACTGATCTGAATGTTTTCAGGGTAGCATTTATTTTTAGCCTCTTTTACAATATGATAGGATGGGTATAGCGAGCTGAATGGAAGAGCATTGTTTCTTAAATGCTGATAGGTTTCTTTGGATAAATTAGCATCTAAGACTAGCGCTAATGATTGTTCTGAAGTAAGTGATTCTGTCGATAATTCTTTGTTGTATATTTTTTTAACCACTTTTGCTTCTATAAACCTTTTATCCCTTTTCAAACTTTTACTTGCTGCATATAAAAGTTCGTTTGAATTATATTTACTCAAAAGCTCTTTAATTATGCGATCTTTAGTTCTCACAGACGCATCTTCAAACAAAATCAAAGGGCGTCCACCTTAAAGTATAATATTATTTTATCAATTATTAAATCGTCGTAATAATAATACAAATAAATTATACACATTATAATAAATTTACACATAGTTAAAGTAAACATGCCACAGGTTTTTGTTTCGATTTTTTTTTTTTTACAGTCAAATATAGTTTGATTTAACCAAACTTTATATCTTTTTATCAAATACTGCACTTGTTCTATTCGATTTTTTTCACTTGTTTTTAGCTTGGTAAATAAATTTCGAAATAATAGACAAGTTATCATTAGATTCTTCAAAATTGCTTTGGGAAACAAAACTCAAAATCTTTGCATGTAAATCATCATTTTGTAGTAAATTATTATCCATTATATAATTCATAAGACATCTCCTTTCCATTTTTAAGAGATTGTCTGTTCAATAAAATACTTTTAATTTGAAAGAAAGTAATTTAAAATGTTTTTAATAAAGTAATTTTTTTACGAGCAGTAACTATGAAACTCAGTTCCTTTCCTTTATTTCTCATTGGTTGTTATCGTGTTTTCTATCGATTACATATAATTTTATTGTTTTCGGAAATTATAAAATAAATAATAAATATTATGTCCCAAACTTGTACTACGTAGAAGTATATAATTCATATTTTATCACAGCCTCTGAGTTTTTATTACTTTAAAACGGTATCATTAAAAATTAGGAATAATGGTTTCAATGCGATCTAAATGTTCATTGAGCAAATACGAGGAAGTTACTGGAAAGCAATTAAAAAATACAAAAATATTTAATTTTAAACTTATGTCTTTAATAAAAATTATTATAAAGTCAAACTGCAGTGTTTAAATTTCAAATCTTCTTAAATTTTTTGTTTTCGATCAAAAACGCATTAACAAGAAACGTGGACGTAGATAATTGAATTTAAAAGTGAATTCATTTAGGCAGCTATAGGCAGCCAATTTTTATACCACAAGATCAATGTCATATTGGTATTCAATTATATATCATTTTAAGCGGTTGATACAGGTTGATCCGATGGTTTTAAATGATATTTTTGAAAAAAATAAAAACTTATAACTCAAAGTTATTGATGTTTGCGTTGTTGGAAATATTTATATAAAATGCAAAAAATATTTTTTTTTTATGTGATTTAAATATTAACATAATACTATATAAGTCATTTATAAGTTAAAAAATAAACTTAAACTTCTTTAAAATAAGAAATCAAAGTTTTCAAAAGATGTAAAGAAATAAAATTTTCACACTTTTTTGTTGTTATTGATAAAAAGTATTTAAGGAAATATTTAAACAACAAATTATTTTTTAATAAAATATAATTTCTGGCTTATTAATATATTGAGCAAAATTTGCTTTTTTCAAAATTTCAAAATTTAAAAACTTTTTTGTATGGTTTTGCCGGTGTCATAAAATAAATTAACCCCCATAATAAATTAACTCCCGTTGCGTAAAAAATTACCCGGGGAGTTAATCTATTTCGAAATAGATTAACTCCCCTTGAAATAAATTAACCCCTGTCGGCGAAACAAATTAACTCCCCATAATATATTAACTCCCTTGGAACAACTTATACGAATTACAAAAAAAGTTTTAACTTGATGTTTTCCAAATGTGTTGTTTTTAAATCTGTTAATTAGTTATTGATATGGATATAAATTATATTTCTGCGATTATAATATCATATGTTAATAGTGGCAATATATATATATATATATATATATATATATATATATATATATATATATATATATATATATATATATATATATATATATATATATATATATATATATATATATATATATATATATATATATATATATAGGGGAAGTGGGGGCATAACAGCCCCCGTAACGCTTAGATTAATGGAGTATGAAAATAAAAACGGCATTGGCTTTTTTAACAGTGTATTTCGATAAACACATCATTAAGCTTTAAATTGCTGCAATTAAGAAAAAAATAAAACGGTTTTTGAAAATGTTATAACACAAAAATTAGACTTAGCAAAAAAAGCGGTTGTGCCCCTATAGAGAGGCACAACCGCACCCTAATATATATATATATATATATATATATATATATATATATATATATATATATATATATATATATATATATATATATATTAGTAGAAAATCACTTAACAAAAATTTTTTACATTTAACACTGTGTTTCATCAACAAAGATTCATCAGAAAGGAATCATTTCTGATGAATCTTTGTTGATGAAACACAGTGTTAAATGGAAAAAATTTTTGTTAAGTGATTTTCTACTAATATATAATTGCTCTGTTCTTTTAAGAACATTGAGCACTCTATTGTGTAGAATACTTTTTAAAGTTGTTTATATATATATATATATATATATATATATATATATATATATATATATATATATATATATATATATATATATAGGGAAGTGGGGTCATAACAGCCCCCGTAAGGTTTAGATTAATGAAACATGAAAATAAAAACGACCTATGTTTTTTTATCAGTGTATTTCAACAAACAACAACAACAAAAAAAAGCTTTTAATTTTAGCAATTTAGAAAAAAATGCAACAGTTTTTGAAAATGTTATTAAACAAAAATCGCAAAAATCGCTGGGGGTATACTTTTCATGGTACAAGTTTCTGATTCAGTGCAAGATGTCAGGGATAATTCTTGCAGTGAAATAGTTGGTGTTTGAGATTTGGTAGTTAGATTTGGTGTTGCTGAATCCATCTCAGGAAATGACCTGTTGGTTGTTTCTGAAGGCTCAAACATCCAATCATCAAAAACTTCAGGATTAAGTGGACTTATTCCAGTCTTTCTGAAACAATTTACAGCTGTCAACATGTTTGCAGATTTCATATAAGCTATTCCAAATAGTTCTGGAATCTGATATTCGGTCACAACTCTAGTATAATGTGTACGCAGCCAAATACGAACTTCGTTCGAATAGTTGCTACTAAATGGTGCCATTAAGGAGACATCTAGCGGCTGCAGTTGGTGTGAACAATGTGGTGGAAAGTAAATAACAGTAACACGATTTTCACGTGCTTTCATTATGAACTCTATATTTTTTGTATTTGTTGCATGAACATCTAATAATAGCAGTACAGGTCTTTTTTTGGATGGCATTACAAAGGACAGAAAATGGTCAAACCACTTCAAAAATATATCTGTTTGCATCCAACCACTAGGGTGATATGATGCAATAGTACCCGGAGGAGCTTTTTCGATAATATTAACATTCTTGGGAGCTCTGACATGGGGGAAAATAATCAAGGGGGCACGTATATACCAGAGGCACTCATACACATTTTGATTGTTATGATTTTCCCTCGTTCAGCTGATGTTAGAGCTCCAACTTGTTTTTTACCCATCTTAGCAATTACTTTTGACACTTTTTTTGGTACTGAAGAAATTCCTGTCTCGTTAACATTATATATATATTATTTGGAGTTATGTTATTTTCATCTATGCTTTTAGTCAATAGTTCAAAATTTTATTCACAGCAGGTCGGTTAAATCCCATTGGTCTAGCTCCAGAAGTTCCCTCTGGTATACCCAAAGAAATAACAGGATTGTGTTTTAAATAGCTTTCTGCCCACTGGTAGCCTGCCATTCCTGATTTTTTGTTAAAGCTATGTGACATCTTGTTCTTTTCAGCTAGCTGAAATGACAATTCTCTCAAATCTTTCATTGTAACTGGAAACAAGCAACTCTCTAGAAAAATTAGGTGTTTAGCTAACTCTTACTCTTGTTCAAGGTTAAAAACTAATTTAAAATTCCCAAAACTAATTTAAAATTCCCAACTAATTTAAAATTCCCAAAACTACTTAGTTCTAAACTCCCTTGCTGAAGTCTTTTTATTCTGTCTTGCAGCGTCGTTGTTGGGATACAAAATATTAACGATGTCTTCTTATACCCCATTTCCTTCTTTATCATTCTTCTGCTATCATTGAATTTTCTTCCCAGGATTGTCGATGAGTTAGACGTTTGTATTTTCTAACCATATTATGTAACTGTATGCACAAAATAATAATTTTTTTTCTATCAAAGAAAAAATATAATAACAATATGTATCTATATATCTATATATATAATATAAATATACAATATAATATAAATATACATATAATATAATATAAATATACATATAATATAATATTAATATAAAATAAAAAAAAGCATATAATATAATATAAATATACATATAATAAAATATACATACAATATAATATAAATATAATATAAATATACAATATGTATCTATATATCTATGTATATATATATATATATATATATATATATATATATATATATATATATATACTTTTATATATATATACTTTTATATATATATATATATATATATATACTTTTATATATATATATATATATATATATATATATATATATATATATATATATATATATATATGTATATATATATAATAGAGTTTATATAGCTAACTAGTATATATTAATACACACACACACACACACACACATATATGTATATATATATATGTGTATGTGTATATATATATGTATATGTGTATATAAATATATATATATATATATATATATATATATAAATATATATATATATATATATATATATATATATATAGAGAGAGAGAGAGAGAGAGAGAGAGAGAGAGAGAGAGAGAGAGAGAGTATAGTTACTATACTATACTATAGTATAGATATAAACTCTATAACCTTAGACATTATTAGCAAAAGAGAATGGTTTTGAAGTATTAGTATCAAAACAATAGTAATAGTAGATCAAAACAATAGTTATAGTATTGCACGAACTTCTACTAATAGTATTAGTATTAGTAATACTATTATTCTAATACTATTATTCTACTAATACTATTGTTTTGATCTCCTTTTTATATATAATATAAAGGCTTGTCAAAAATAAACAGTTATAAAGTAGTTTTATTCAACGCTCACTAAATATTTATATATTATATATTTTAATATATATAATACTAGATATATTTTAAAATAGAAAACTTACACAATTTTGTAGTTATAATTATAAGTTAAATTATTTAAAACGCGTATTAAAGGGGGTTAATTTATTTCAGTGGGGGTTAGAAATACTTAAGCCCCCGGTTAATCCATTTCGCTATATTTTAAAATAATTTAACTCCCGGGGTTAATTTATTTCGAAATAGATTAACCGGGGAGTTAAAATGTTTTTTTTTGGGGAGTTAATCTATTTCGCGTCACCGGCTTCTGACCCACTGTGCAATGTAGGACATTCTACTCCGGAGTAAAATGTCCCATCGGACAGTATACTCCGACGGACAGTTTTCTCCGTGACAGAGCGTCAAATAAGTAGACAAATTGAACAGTCGAGGCGTTTAGTGTTAACCCAGACAAACAAATTAATAAAAACATACTTTAAACGAACTTAAAGTCAAGCGAATTGTTATTTCACGGCATTTTTATAGCGTTAGTTTACTACTTTTAGTAATATTTAACTCACCAAGTATATTATAGTCGAAGTTTATATCTTATTAGTATAGTATGGGAAGAAGCATATTTTTAAGAAAAAGTTTTTTCTTTTCTTAGGTCACTTACTGGATAAATATACTAAAATAAAAGACATACTTTAATGATATCAAATAAAATAGTAATCTCACGAGCAAATTTACTGTAATTGCTAAATAATTTCACTGCGCATTTTAGAAAAATGTTTCACGTTAAATTATCTATCTAACAACTGTATTTATTTTAAATTTAATATTTAATTAAAGAAGAAGTTCTCACTAATCATTAAATTTTTCGATTAAAAGTAATTGTTACCTGATCGCATGCACATAAATGTAAGAAAAGTATTCTGATATTTTCACAGCGAGAAGAAAAGAAGAGGATTTATTAATTACTGTCTAGTTTTTTTGTGTGTGTTAGTTTACCTTCCCAAGGTTGAGAAAGCCACTACAGTCGAGGAGGCAACTTTAGTTAAGGTTACAACCCTCTCTTAACTGTATAACACCGAAACACAAACCATGACGAACAAGGCTGTTTTGCGGAAAAACAAGTTGAGCGTGGTACTACTAGAGGCGTAGTGGTGATCGAACTTAGAACTTCTCGATTATGAGGCGAGCGTTCTACCACTACACCACTATTGCACTACTGTTGAATAACAACCTAGACGGTTGTAATTCGACGATTTTAGCGGTGTTATGTACATAGCACAATAATTTAGTATTTCTTACTTATGTGATGTTTTAAGTTAAAAAGACATTAAAGAAACGACACACTTCATGCTAAACTAAAACTTTATTTTGAAAATAAGATCAAAAAATTCTTACACAATATAAATAACAAAATAAAATAACATGGTTTCTGTGTCCTTTTGAAAAAATTTAACTTGGTTGAAACTTGGACATTTTTGGAAGAAATTCGATTTTCCACATGGAATAACAAGCCTATATAATATAGAAATATAGTATGACATAAATTGTATAATAAAAATGGAGTGAAAAAAAAACATAGGGGAGAGCGGGGTAGGTTGTCACGCGGGTTGGTTGTCACAAAGTTTATTACAGGAAATGTAAATAAGATATAGAAATTTCAAATCATACAATGGAAATGTTATATAAAAAAAACATTTTTACAGTAATTTTCATCTTTTTTTAGCGTGTAGAAGAAAAGTTATTCGTTTTTATAGGTTTTTGATATGAAAAAGTTAAATTTTGCCTACTCAGAAATTTTCTTTTACCAAACGAAAATTATTTTATTGTGTTTTGAATGTAGATTTATAAAGTACTTTATTCATTTGAGTAACTTAATCCATAAAAAATTATCATGAAATTCTCACGCTTTTAGGTTAATGTACAGGTGTCCAGCAACTTACTCAGAAGGGGTTGCTTGTCACAAAATATATGGGGATGGTTGTCACAATTGCCTCGACTCCATGCTCTGCAAATTAAACGCCGCTTGCAGATTATTTAGTGGCTTTATTTATTTGTCCGCATTATTTTAATGTTTAAGATATTATTTAAAAATCTAAAGTCACAATTGGTTGTCACAATTGCCTCGACTCCATGCTCTGCAAATTAAACGCCGCTTGCAGATTATTGAGTGGCTTTATTTATTTGTCCGCATTATTTTAATGTTTAAGATATTATTTAAAAATCTAAAGTCAAAGTGTTATATTTGTTTAACTAAATATCTGTAATCTAAATTATTTTTATTTCAACGTGCATAACTTTAGATTGCGATCAAATGTTTAGTATAATTATAGAAAAAGGATTACAGAAGTTCAACTGTTTATTGTTTTGTTTACAAACTAAACAACTAGCTGTTGTTTAGTTTGTAAAACTGTCTGTTGTTTTGTTTGTGCATTGTTTATATTTAGTGGGTTTATATATATATATATATATATATATATATATATATATATATATATATATATATATATATATATATATATATATATATATATATTTTAATGTTTTGTTTACATTATTTGCAAATATTTTTCTTTGCTTAGTAATAAACATGGTACGAAATTTTAAAAGAAAAACTAATAGAGGTTATACTTCTGGAGATGTCATAATGTGTGCTGTTAAAGATGTAAAGATTAATAACATTTCTATTAGATCAGCAGCAAAAAACCATGGCATTAATTACAGAACATTAGCACGTTATTGTAAAAAAATTATTATTACTAACCCATCACATGGTTCTATAGCAGATCTAATTGACAAAAATGAAAACCCCACCTCCCTGAATGTTATAGGATACAAAAGTCGATTGATATTGCCAGAAAAAGTAGAAAAAGAACTGGTCACCTACCTGTTGCGAGCAGCAGATATATATTTTGGTTTAACTCCTACCGAAGTAAAAAAACTTGCTTTCCAGCTAGCAATTAAAAATAATATGAAGGTTCCCAATTCTTGGGTTGTAAAGGAAGAAGCTGGTAAGGATTGGTTTACAGGATTTATAAAGCGCCATTCAAATATTTCCATTAGGCGACCTGAAGCTACTAGTTTAAGTCGAGCGACAAGTTTCAATAAGCAGAATGTTGCATCATTTTTTAGCAATTTGCAGTACTGTATGCAAAAATACTCGTTCTCACCAAATGACATTTGGAACATGGACGAAACTGCTGTAACTACTGTACAGCAACCTAAAAAGGTTATTGCGAAAAAAAGGATTAAAACAAGTAGGAGCCATCACGTCAGCTGAAAGAGGAACTCTTGTAACATTAGCATGCACAATAAATGCTATTGGAAATAGCATTCCACCTTTTTTTATTTTTCCTCGTAAAAACTTTAAAGATCATTTCCTAATCAGTGCACCAACAGGACGTGCAGGAGATGCAAATCCAAGTGGTTGGATGAATAAAGAAAACTTTGTAAAATATCTAAAACATTTTGTAGGCAATACAAAATGTACTAAAGAAAAGCCTTGTTTATTGTTGCTTGACAATCACGAAACCCATCTTAGTATTGAAGGATTAGATTTGGCAAAATATAATGGAATAGTAATGCTTACCTTCCCACCACATTGCACACATAAGTTGGAGCCCTTGGATAAGGCAGTTTATGGTCTTCTCAAAAACTATATAAATACTGCTATGACATCATGGTTAGTAATGAATCCTGGAAAAACTGTTACAATATATGATATTCCAAAAATAGTAAACATTGCATTTCCAAAGGCTGTATCTCCCCACAATATTTTAATTGGTTTTGCTGCAACAGGTATTTACCCGTTAAATCCTGATATTTTTACTGATATTGATTACTGTCCTAGCTATGTAACTGATCGCCCTGACCCACCTTGTTCACAGGCTGATTCAAATAAAAAAGACTGTGAATCTTATTCAATGCAACCAGAACCAGCAAATAAAAGATTTAAAGAATCTATCCAGATACCAGATAATCAGGTAGACATGACAATAGAAGATCCAGTTGTATCAAATAAAACATCTAATCAGAACCCAATCACTACATTAGGTTTTAACAATTCAATCATACCACCTGAGAGTATTAGGCCTCTGCCTAAAGCAGGCCCGAGGTTAGCATCAAAAAGAGGTAGGAAAAAGCGGTCAACTATGATTCTTACTAACACGCCTGTCAAAGCATGGCTTGCTAATTATAAAAAGAAGAAAACTAATAAAAAAATTTTTATTAGGAATTGTAAATCATTTACGAATGGAAGTAAAAAAGAATTAATAAAAGCAAATCTTGCTACGAAAAAACCTTCTATAGTCTTAAATTCATCTGAAGATGAAGAGTATCTATGCATCTATTGTTTTGAATCATTTTCTAACAGCAGATCAAGAGAACAGTGGATTCAATGTCAGGTTTGCCAAAAATGGGCTCATGAAGAATGCACACCAGGCTTACAACAGTTTATTTGTGAATTGTGTTCTTTATCCAATAATTTTTAAAAAACCAATTTTTAAAAACATTTATAGTGATAAACTAAATTTGTTAAATGTGTTATATTTAAAATATATATATTTCAGTTTATAGTATTTTATTTTTATTTTTCTTAGTAAAACATAAACGAAATTAATTTGTACTCGTTTTACATTAAATTCTTATCTAAACTTGTCAAAATCCAAATGTGACAATCAACCCCGCACCATGTGACAACCTACCCCGTGAGCGGGGCTAGTTGTCACACAGAAGTGGTCTTTGAAAAATGATTTTACAGCAATAAATATTTCACTCAATGTCATAAAAATATTGTAATAGTTACTGGAAATAGTTAAACTAGCTTTGTGCAAAGTTTGGCATTGATTGGATGAAAATTAAAAGCTGAGCAGCCTAAAATGTAAAATGTGTGACAACCAACTCCGCTCTCCCCTATATAAATAATATAAATATATAAATAATAAATATCTGCTTTTGTGCCAGAAAAGTTCTTAACAACTGCATTGATCAATATATGTTAATGAATTTATTTATAAAATGAACTCTAAATTTGTGCCATAAAAATTTGAATCTTTGAAATGTATGAATGTTAAAATTGCTAAAAAAGTCACGCCATTTACAAGCCAGAATAGTCTAAACTATTACAATATTCTATAATAAATTGATCAAATATCTTATTAAAATTAAAAATAAAATAACCATATTTTTAAATATTACTCTTGTCGTAGTAGAAGAACTTAAAGTTAACAGTTACAAAAACAAACACTTGTAAGTAAAGAATTTAATAACAGTAGCAATTAACTATATATCAATAATCCTAATTGATATAATAAATAACTGATAAGAATAAAAAATAAACTACAAAGTAAGCAAAACAAATCATCATGCCAATAACGAAATAAAGAAGAAGCAATAGTTGACCTAAATTAACCAATTATATGCCTTTAAACGATATAAGATATATACAAGCATAAAATAAATAACTAACTTATTAACTAAAATTTTAAATATATTAAATAACAAAAATAAACTAAATTATTAACTAAAACATAAGATACATAAACAAACCGACAATAGAAAACAAAAAAACTTTTTTATGTGTATTATGCAGGTTTGAACAAGATACATAAACCCTAATGATGTAACAGGAATTATAAATCCATATCCAGAAAATCTTGAATGACAATCAATTATTTTTATTTTGTCTGCACTTACAAAACTGATTGCAATTAATAGAAAAGGCAGACCTTTTATGACCGTGTAACACAGTAACGAAAGGAAACATTTCTAATACACCATTCTTGATACATTTTAGGCAATGTTGCCTTATATCATTATGTTCCCATATAACTAAACTTGGATTGATACCATTGCACAAAGCTGTCTCATTTGCTATTGCAAAAAGACCACAATCATTTCCATTTGGTTGCTTTGGACAATCCATAACTTTGATAATTAAAGGACTGCTTGTTTGACAATTCAAGGATGAACGTGCAACTCTGTGCACTATCAATGGTATATCATCTTTAATTGAACCAATAAAAAGTGAATTTGTAGAACTAAACACACTTCAAACGGAAAACAACATCAGAGGACACATTACTTAAAAGCACCTAATGTGATTTTCTAACATTATCTGTATAAAACTGTAATTTTCTGAAAAACCACCTGAATTAAAACAACTAAAAATACACGAACTTTGAAACCCAGATATTTTAGGAAACTTAAAAAGTATAAAAATAAAACTAAAAAAATTTTAAGAAAGCAAATATTGTGCTATATCAATCAAGGTGTCGTCAAGCCAACCAGATGGATTTCTTAAAATATCTAAGGCTTTTTCTTTTGACTGTTGAATAAAAATTACTGTCAACAGTAACTGCACAAAAAACTGAAGAAAACTTTGAACTTCTACATTTACTTTTTTTAATTATAATATCAGATTTAACACTTTCTACAACACTATCAACTGGCTTCTCTTCTTTAGCTGCTAAAATTTTGTTACTATAAATATAGTTACTATTACTATAGTTATTATTAGTATTATAATTGCTAGGAGACGTAGGAAAAGTTATCACTTCACTAACTTTTATTTTCTTTCTTTCTAAATCATACATTAATGTGGACGTAATCTTTAACGCTGTGGAAGTAGAGTTTGTATTTTCATCACATGGTTTTTCGTTTATTTGCAAACAAAAATTATGTACTTTTAAAATATTTGAAGAGATAAAACTTAGATTTTCTTAGAAGTAAGGCTTCATATTGGGGATAGGTACAGCTGATTTCCAAACTTTACCAGCTTCAGTTGGCTTAAAGTCGGTAATTATAGCAGGTCCGAGCCAATCATGCTCCATACGGTTACCTTTGCGACCTATCTTTTTGTAATTTTTCACTAAAACCTTGCCACCTATTTTAAAGTTAAATGACTTGAAACCTTTTAAATGTTTTTTATCATTGTACTTTTGCATTTTTTTTTTTTTTTTGTGCAATACAGATATTATTATTCACTATGACATGAACAGCAATACGGAAATCAATTATTTCTTGAATCTGTGGTTCAGTTGCATTACTTTCTGCAATGTTAATATTATTATCATTAAAATCAGGATCATTACCATTGAGAGCTGAAAAAAGTCGTGCCTCCCTGCCAAACATTAAAAATGGAGTGAACTTAGTTTAAGATTGTACAAATGTATGGAGACCAAATAATACTAGTTCTAATAAAGTATCCCAATTATCTTGGGATACTTTAGCTACTTGTGAAAGATCTCGCTTAATAATCTGATTTGTTCTCTCATCCTGTCCATTTGTTTGTGGATGATAAGCAGATGTTATTAAATGCCTTATATTGAAAGTAGAAAATAAAAACTCATTCAAGCTATTCAAAAATTCTCTACCTTGGTCTGATAGTACTTTTTTTGGAGGGCCAAATTGATAAAACAAAGTAACAAGACACTTAGAAACAAAAAAAGCAGATTTTTCTTGTATTGAAAATACGTCGGCATGCTTACTCCAAAGGTCAGTAACAGTTAAAATGTATTTACTATCTTGTGTTGTAAGCGGAAGGGGACCAATGAGGTCTATACCTAAAAACTCCCACAATTAGATGACCTTAATTGGTTTTAGTACCGGAGCACAAATTTTAATCTTCTCCATGCGCTGGCACTTGTCGCATTCTTTCACCCATTTTGTAATATCACTAATCATACCTAGATAACATTATGCAAACAAAATGATAAGCATTTTGTACTGGAAGAATTTACTATTATAATTACAATTACATTAAGTTAGAAAATGAACCATGTTGAAAATCATTTTTAATGCAAAGAAGACAATTATTATATGAGAAAATTTAATAAAAAATATATTCAATTGAAATATTTAACCCTGTTACCTAGCTAATAAAATACACTTTTTAGCTTAATTTTTGTGTTATTAAGGCCAAAATAAGCTCCATGATTAGAGTCGTGCACATCTCTAAAAGCATGTTTATTTTCTTCATCTGTTAAAAGAACTTGCAGCTTATTAGAAGGAGTTACATAGTACAGCTTTCCATCTAAGTGAAAAAAATTAAAAACAAGTGTTTCCACACTTTCATCAAACTAAATGTTCATTTGAAGACTAGTTTGCAGAATTTTGTTTGCAATGTTTGCATTTGCATGCCAAAGGTGTATGCAATGGTTACTTTTAAGTATTTGTAGAAGTTTATGCAATATTTTTCATTGCAGAACTATTTCTGTAATGTTTAGAATCGTATATAAATTATATGCAAACGCTTACAACACATGTAAACATTGGTAAACACATGTGAGATGCGTATGCAAAACGTGTATGCAGCGGTTACTTTTGTATATGAAGAGCACATTTTGTATATGGAAAAAACAGCAGTCACATTTTTCACATTTTGAGAAAACCTAAATTAAAGGTTTGAAACCTTTTTATTACAAATTATGTGAGAAACTGTCAATTCTTTTAATTTTTAAGGGAAGGTCATCCATTTAAGCATCAAATTTTAACAAATAAATATTCAGAAAATCATGTTAGCTCATGGAAAATTTTGTTTTTTCAAAATGTGTTCAGATTGGACTCTGCTGTTTTTTCCGTTGATTAGGACTTTGCCTGTTTTTCTATTGTAACACATAAGAAATAACTATATAAAACCATTAAATTTTAAAAAATTTTTATTTTAAACAAATAAAAAAATAAAAAATGCATGAACATTCACTGGTCTTGACCCTCATCTTCAACTTTATCGTCATACGGCAGAGCATCATAGAATGCCTCATTGGTGGTAAATTTTTTGAGGACTTGGAGGTCTTTGTACTTTGCAGCTGATATAGCCAGTCTGTCTTCATACAAAGCTACTGGCACTGCTGTGCATACTGAAAAATTGTTTTTTCTCGTTGGAACAATGATGTTTGTTTTCAAGAAAATACCGTTCCATGAGTCTCTGTGACAAACGGTCCCTGGACCTTCATCCTTGTTAAAAACCATTTCCCGAATGGGGCGCGTGGGGAACGGGCAGCCTTTCTTATACAATGGCCTTAGAAAGCCGGAGAAGTTTTTGACCAGATCCTGTTTAACATCAGTCACGTTAAATGGTGTAGGATGTTTTCGTGCTTCACTAAATATTTTTATCCAGTCTTCTGGAACACTAGCACTAGACTTTGTATTTACTGGACCCATTTCCTTGTCACACTCCATATAAGAATGTCCGCGCTCAGGGAATGTCACTGTCACTGAGGTAAACCTTTTTCTATGGTGCACCATATAATCTAAGAACCGAATCAGGGTAAAGTTCTTATTCTGTCCTGAGCAGAAATCGCAGAATAGTTCAAGGTGAGTAACCTCTTCGCTGACCTTGGTTGTGATGTGGTCATACAGGAAAGAAGCCACCTCATCTGAACCTTTCCTAGCGACAGTCTCATCATAGCAGTAAAGAAAAACATCATCAGTTGATAGTTGGTGAATGTTAAATGATTGGTATGTGAGCTTTCTGTTGTAGTAAAAGTCATTGGTGGACTTGTTGGGTAGGTTGACATTTTTTTGGTAGTCAAACGTAAAGGCCTCAAGATGAGGTGTAATCTTGGCCCTTCGCTTAGCGTCTCTTTTTCTCCGGTAGAATGTGTCAGCCTTTCGCTGGTGGAGATCTTTTTGAAATTTTAACTGCTTCAGGTCCCTTATGAGGACTTCCTTTGTTGGGTCTGATTCAAGAGTCTTTGTAGCAATTTCTATTTTTGCCAAGAACTGGTCGCAGGCTGAGCAAGTGTCGGTTCTTGGGTACCCAAAGCCAATGTTAAAATCGTTGTTGAATATAAGCCTGTATGACTCATACACTAAACTGTCTCCTGGCCACTTCTCTTGATATAAATCAAACATCTTGGAGATGCTGAGTTCTTCTGGCAGGTACAGCCGTCTCATCTTCTCTTGTGAGTAATGAGACTGCCGACCCCTAAACGAAGAGATGTGGTCTCTTATTCTCTGCCGCAGTTCATCAGATATTTTGTGATGACTGCCATGCTTTCCTCGTCCATCAACAGGAGGCAGGTCTGAGGTGAGTAAAAAAAATTTAAAAAAAATTAAAAAAAAGTTATAAAAATACATGTTCAGAGAATAACAGCACTTTTTATGAATTTCAACATTTCTTTTTAAATATTGAAAAATATTATTATATAGACAAGAAAGGATTATAGAAAAATGTGTATTTTTTTTACATTAACTATGATAAGAAAAAATAGCTTTTTTATTCCACAAACTGAAACAAAAAACTATTGCTAATAGTATAAATTACCTGTAGTAGCAAGACTTCTCTTGATAGTCTCAAGTCTCCCTTTCTTAATTCCAAAGATGGAGTGAAGGCTTGAAAGCAAACATAGGCAAATGAATCTGGGTCAACATCATCTGTACTCTTCAGGAATACTTTATAGTGATAGCTGTGACTGTTTGCACTTTTAGGCTCTTCCTTTCGAGGTCTTTTTCGGCTAATCTCCGCGACTGTGATCAGTGAAGCAAGATAGGAATCCTGTAAAAAGAAGCAATATAAGATTATTAACGCAACCGGTCACACATCTTTGGAAACACAAGCATTTTTATAAAATTTAAAAATATATAAGCCTACCTACTTTTTTAGAATTAATAAATTTCACTGCTTTGTGCTAGGACCTACTCAGAAAGTTGAACATAATAGAATGATCGATTTAATCAAGAATTGTCTATAGATAGTTGAACATAATGGAATTATCGATTTTATAAAGAAGTTTTTTTTTATTAGATAGACGTCTAGGCTTGTTGGTATGCTGCGTTCAAATAGAACAATGAACTGTGATATTGGGTCCACCCCACTAAAAAACTAAGTTAAAAATGCCTATTAAACATACAATACCAGCCTTGGGTATCTTAACACAGTAATACAACCAGATGTCTACCATGGTTATGATTCAGATGTACAGGTCTAGCTATTCTAGACCTAACTAAATTTGAATGAAAATGAGAATGAGAAACTCTTTGTCTTATTTAATCAACATGTTCATGGTGGAATAACAGGTGCATTAAAATTATGAATCTAGGTCTAGACCTAAATCTAGAGCTAGTATTATAAATAAAAAAATAGTCTAGAACTATATTTAAAGAGTTTAATTTAAAACTTAAAAGAAGAACTCACCTGAGCATCCTTTGTTGGTAATGCATTGAATGACTCGAGGAGCAAGGCTCTATTCTCTTCTTTGACTGTTTGAAAGCATTTAAGTCTTATACATTTACAGTCAGGGCCAGTTACATGAGATGACAACCTCTGTTTCTTTGCTATGTCTTTCTTACTGCCATTTTTCTTTCTCTTTTTTGGCTTGTCTGAAACAATAGGTGTAGCATCGTAGTCAGCCATTTTGTTTTAGTATAGATTCTTTGTGTACTGGTTACTCAAATGAGCTTGTGTACTGGAACTCAAATGAGCTTAATAAAAACACCCTATTTTGATCCTTATGAATTTAAAATCAAAAAAGATTTAAATTTACTTTCTATATTACACTTAAACATAAGAAGCATGCGGCAAAATTTTGAAAAGTTTAAAGAATTTCTATCTATTATAAATTACACGTTCGACGTCATATCTCTGTCAGAGACTTTGCATGATTCAGAATGTCCTCTAGAGTTGAATTCTAATTATAGTTTGGCAACTCGTGGTTGGCAAATTACAAACTAATTAGCCAACCACGAGGAAGCAATAAAAAAGGCGGAGGCATAGGTGTTTACGTGCTCAAAAAGTATTAATTTAAAATAAAAAAGCCATTAAGTGTAGCAAATAATAATTATGAAATAATTAAATATATGAAGATCACAATGGAAATTAAAACGGCAGAGTCACATATAACGTTATTATATGGACCCTGCCTTTTCTTTCCTTGTCACTGGTGGACACTGCTGTTTTTTCCATTGTATACCATATTTTCTTATTCCATTTTACCATAGACTATGTCGGTTTTTTCATTTGAAACTTGGCTTAAAAGAAGCATTTTTCAATGCTTTATTACCCAAGGGCCATAACTGAAAAATTATAAAAATGTGACTCTGCCGTTTTTCCATTGTGGTCTTCATATGTTTATTTGAAGATTATTCATTTGCAGAATTATAACTGCAACTTTTACAATCGTATATAAATTATACGCAAATGTTTACATTTGTATTCAATATTTACATTTTATCTCAGATTAAATTCTAAATCTTCAAAAATGAAAATATATGTTTTTTTCATATATAACTTTTTTAGCATATTTTAGAAATGATTTACGCTGTTTTAATTGTTCCATCATAAAGATATTTTTAACATCTTCAACAGAGTAATCGTGGTCAGCCATCTTTTTTGTTTATAAGCATAATGTTACTTATTTGACGCTGGGTTTTAGGATCCTAGTTTTAAATGTTTCAACGTTTTTACGCATGCGCAGAACTGTTTGCCTACGTATTTAACGAGCTACTTATTTAACGCGACACCGGCGTATATACCACTGATCTCAAAATATAAGCGTGTACGGCAAATTTTTTGAAGCCAGTTTTGGCCTCCCAAGATGGCGACGGTTTCGGTTGATTACCAATGAAGAAATTTTTGTTACGAACTTTTATGTCATTTATATATATAAATATTTTTAAATGTACATGCCTCAAATATAAATATAATTTTCAGTTTTACATAACAATAATTTAAAAAAAAAGGCAATATTGCATATTTACGTAAATTTCTAAATTATGTATTGTTTAACAAGTTATACTCTAAACAATAAGTTTGTATAATATCTTGCTTTTTTAAAAATAAATAAATGTTATTAAATAAGATAAAAAATTTTCATATTTTTTAATTAAGAATTAGTTTATTTAACATTAGTAAAAAACAAATAAGGAACTAGTAGTTATCCAAGTTTAAAATTTCCAAACAACTTTCAAATAATTATTTCAAGTTTGAAAAACTGAAATAATTTTATTCATATTTTGTTTATTTTTCATTTATTTACTTTCTTTTAATTTTAGTTTTACTATAAATTATATGTTTAATATTGTTAATAATACAATTTATGTACCTTTTAGTTCTTAACTACCCAATGCTGTGTGCTAGAAGGTTAATAACACAACTGCATGGTAGGCAGCTGAATATCTTTTTAAAATAAACTATTATAAAATAAGTTTTTCAAATAGATATCACAAATTTACAAACGCTGCATGAACAATTAGCTGAGCTCTGGGAGTACACACAACCGCAGGGGTTCCTTCTAGAATTTTTTTATATAGTTGTTTGTGTCTTATTTTATTTGGTTGTACTCAACTAAAATCACAAAACATATATATATATATAAATATATATATATATATAAATATATATATATATATATATATATATATATATATATATATATATATATATATATATATATATACATATTAGTTTTTCTAGTTAATTTGGCAGCCAAACTGCCAAATGAGCTGAAACAATGAAAATTTATTGTCATCACTTATAGTTGAGTCAAACATGAGGAGCTAGTTCAATCATTATTTTCAAGAAATCGACTGATCTTAAAGCAGCACTTGCAATTGCATTTTGAATTCCTTTTTCATTTGGAAAGTGGCTATCTATTAAAGCAACCAATTAATTTGGAAACATCTTTCAGTTTCTTTGCATACAATAATAACACTTATGGTTGGTTTAATCAACCTCCTATGTCTTTGAATTTTAAAAGGCTATTTTGTTTTAAATGACAAGAGAGTACTAGTGCATTCTGACATTTAATGAGAATATTTCTTTTTGAAGTCATTTTAGCTATGTATCTAGCAATATATGAGATCAAAGCCTTTTTGTATTCAAATAGATTGTTGCAGTTTGGAATATCTGCATTATCGTGATCACTAACAGTTGGTTCTCTATCCAACAAATCATATTTTCTTATTAATTCAATTACAGTCAAAGATATTTTAGTACTGGAATAACCAAAAGAATCGTCTAAAACATATTATATATGAGTTTTATCTCAGTTTTCATTTGAACATTGAACGGTACTTTGCATAAAAAGTCATTTATATGTGGCTGTGAATTGTTGGTAATTGATATTGCTGTTAAACATTTCTGCAGATCTCACAGCATCAAAAGAGCTCAAGATGGTTTTGACTGAGCTTACATGTTAATAAATATTTTAATGGTGAACCTTCTTTTTCAACCCAGTCAAGAAATACCTTGAACAGATTTAATTGCTGCCAAATATCCAATGAAACCAGTTTTTCGATTATACAAGATCATTTGTGTACCGGTAATCTCTTTAAGACTAATGGTATGATATGTATTTTTTAGCAAATCGTTTTCTTGAATTTAATATGTCATATAATCAATCTATTATGCGAATAAACTCAACAACATATTTATAAAATTATTTAACAGCTGTTTACAGTTCGTTAATTTAAAAAGTCAGCAAGTCGTAAAATATAACCATAATACTTAACAGCAGGTAAGAAGGATATTTAACTAAAGTTAAGGAGATATATCAAAGAGGAGGTAATGTTTTGAACATTTCTATATAAAGATATAAATACATTTTTTTTAATCAATTGATTTTTACATACATTTGTTTTTTCAATTGTATTGAGTGATTATCCTTTAAACTATAAGAAACTATTATTTACTTTTTATTTGTTTTATAAGTTGTTATAAATAACTATAATTCAGACCTTGATTTTTTTTACCAGTATAAGTGACACTTTAGAATATTTTATTCAAATAGTTTATGCAATAATAGAATTCAAGTAAATATATAATTCTAGAAGGAACCCTTGAGTTTTTGTATACTGACAGCACTCAGTTAACAATTCATGTAGCATTTGTACAAAATGGCATCTTGCTACAAAAAATATAAAATTGTTGGTAGAAATGATTGCCGTTTATCATGCTGTTATGTTATTAACCTTCTAGCATACAACATTGGGTAACTAAGAACTAAAAGGTACATAAATTATACATAATACTTAACTAAATTTGTAAATGCCATTTAATAATAAATTCAGTTATGCAAAAAAATAATTTCTTTTTTTTTCTCTAATATTTATAAAATTCATTTGTTTTCTTTTATTTCTAACAAATTTATAAGCTTATTTAATCATTTTCTTTCGTAGTTTGATAAAGCCATTTAAAATTTATATTGGTTTCACCGCTAGGAACCAAAATCGCCGCCATCTTGGGAGGACAATTTTGTCTTCAACTTTTTTCGGAAAAAACAACAGAACCCGCTTTCCATTTATATTTTGAGATCAGTGGTATATACACAATTAGTATCTTTTTTTTAAAAACAAAAAGTTTGTATCAATAAACAAAGCAGATGTTCATAGACAAAGTAGATGCTCATAAACAAAGCTGGTTTACGCTCAGAAGCTATAGAGAATGAAAATAAAAAATGATGGAGTTATTCGTTAACAAAAATAAAATATCTTAATATATCAAATAATATTCTAAACTGATACAGCATAGCAATAAAAAAAGAAATAAGACGATCAAGAAACAACTGTGGAGCTACTCAATTACAAAATAAGTTTTAATTAATTCTCAAATTATGCAGTTGTTCTTAAACGTTGTAGAACCATATTTTTAAACGATGAAAGACTGTTTTCTCAAAACATGCACAACTACCTCAAACGATTCATAGCCATGTTCTTTTTACAATGCAGAACTATTTCTGTAAACAATGTTTTCATTTACAAAAGTCTATACGATAAACTACGGTAACCTAAGTAACGAAACTCTAGATGAGCAAAATTTTCATACTTTGCAAGTAGATGGGGTAAAACGGGACAGTTAAAGGCTAGCTTTTATTCTTTGGTTGCAAAGTTCAAAAAATGAAAAAATGTCCGCTATCTATTATTTGAACATGTTTGAACATTCGCTCACAAAAAAATCACATATCTGCATAAACTACACACCCATACTCCAAAAAAAAAAAGCCATAAAAAATAAAATAAGGAAGTATTTAGCTTTTTAAATGAGGTAAATAATGTTTCAGCTTAGAAATAAACCAATCATTATAAATAGCTAGATATAATTGTAGTAATATAGTTAATTATAAAAATAACTTGCTGTCCGAATATGACGCACAAAAATCACTTCAATAAAATTAAGTCAAAAGTTATTCAAAAAAGTTCAATGCTAAATAATTTTTTAAAACCAGATTCTAAAAGAGGATAAAAAAATATAATGATAAAGAAACTTCCACATTTTATTTGTAAAACAAATTACCATTAGGGATGGCAAATCCCAGGCATTATCAATCCTGGGATTTCCCGATTAAGATATTTATCTCCGGGAAATCCTGGGAAACTCCGGGATAAATTAGGAAGCAGAAAAAATTATTTGCGGTGAAGCATGTGAAGAACAAGTTTTTAAGTACTCATTATACACTGAAAATAATCAATTTATTAATTATCAATTATCAATTATATTATCAATAAATTATTCAATTTTTTTTTTTTTAGTTAAGTAAAATAGTTCATTTATTAATTAACCTAAGTAATTTAAATTATAAAATAATGCATTAAAAAGATAACACAATATAAGTAAAAATAATATGAATATATTTGAGTATACATGAACTATATTCATTTTTGAAAGTACCACCTAAAAAAAATAAAAGCGTCAATTGTTTCGTCGTTTAATCGCGTTCGATTTTTTGAGCATAAAAACCCAGCCGCTGAGAATGCTCGTTCGGATTCCACACTTGTTGGCCGTATAGATAGTATATAATCATATGCTTTTTGAAGGTGATTACCTCTTGTAGCACCACTTTCAAATAACAACATTTCTTTCAGGTAGTGTTTGTGATCCTACCAGTCCTTTTTCCATTACTTCATTTCTTTCATTTAATCATCAACTTCATTTAATTCTTCACTAACAGTTTTGACTTTACTTCACACTCTTTGCTTGATAAAGACTGGCTCAATTGAGCATCACTATCACTATTCACGTCTGTTGATGTAATTATATCTGCCGAGTTTAGACGCTTTATTAGGTTTATTATAATTTTTGTATTTTGAGCACTTGTATTCGGTAAAAAAACATCTGGGATTTTCGATGAAGTAACCTGGCCATTATGAAGATAAAAAAGTGTGCTGCTTAATGGTGTTCTTCTCTCTTTAATTTGGTGACTCAAAGCGGCATAGAATTGTTTTCCAATTTCGGATTGATGTTGTTTTATTTTGAACAACATAAACTCTAATGCAATGTCAGCTGTAATTAAAGTTGCGTCTCGTCGACAAAGTGCCGCCACAGTTGCTTAAACGGGAGTCAATAGTACCACCAAATCTGATATGGTTCGATATTCGTTTTCGTCTATCTTATTTGAATCATCAAAATTGGAATTCAATTCTAAATC
Organism: Hydra vulgaris; assembly: GCF_038396675.1. Lineage (NCBI taxonomy): Eukaryota > Metazoa > Cnidaria > Hydrozoa > Anthoathecata > Hydridae > Hydra > Hydra vulgaris. The sequence continues at coordinate 381,732 of NC_088921.1, read as the reverse complement.
TAGAAAAGCCTTTTTAACACAATATTATAACTTGTCAAATCTTTCAAGCATAAGCAACAAACTGCTCGATCGGGTTTTGCAATCCATGATTAAATGGATGACCTTTCCAAACTCAATTTTTACGTACTTTTGTAAATAATTTTCATTTTTTGTTTTGAACATTTTAAACATTTTAAAAAAATTTCCTGACTTTGGTTATAAAGGTCCAATAATTTGATGTTTAATTGTAACCTCAGATGTATCATTAATTAACAATGAATCGTTCGAATCTAGAGTACAATCTTTCTCTTTATAAACATGTTCACTTTTATAATTATCATCTTCGTCTTCATCATCGTTGTTATCTAAATTTTCAAAAACAGTGTTCTCATCAGATAAACTTTCATCAATTTCCGAGTGACTGGCGTCTTTTTTGTAAAGAACTGATATAACTGCCAGCTGTAGAGCGTGGGCAAAGCATAATTGTTGATCAATTTCTAGAATTTTTCCAAGTTTCTTCATAACGCTTGCACCATCAGTTGTTATACCAATGATATCACATCAACTTTAAAATAAACATCAAGGTTTATTTTAAAGTTGTGAAGTCTTTCTTTTAGAAGTAAAACGTACTTTTCTGCTGATATAGACCCTAAAATGCGTATCAAACCTAAGTTCTAATAGCTTTTCAACTTATATACATTTGCATTCATATATCTGCAGTTTCCAAAAGAAGTCCACTCATCAAGTGTTAAGAAAAATTTAGAGCTTCTTGATATTTGATCAATTATTTCCTTTATAACTTGCTTTTTAATCTGCTCGTAGTAGTCTAACACCATTTTTCTGATAGTATTACGTGATTTTGGGACATTTTTATATCCTCATGCAACTAACCCGGCTCATATATCAATGGAATTACAAATTGTACTAAATGATATACCTTCTCTTGCTGCCATACGTGCCAACTCTTCAGACAGATTTTCCTCTTTTTTCAATGTTGCTAAAAAAAAGTTCAAGATTTTTGGCTTTTTATTTTGAGATTCTTCTTCTAAATCTTTCGAAATTGAAACTCTCGTGAATAAACTTGGTGCTTGTGCTTGTGATTGCAATGCAACTTTAAGTTTATGTTTAGGGAATGTAGACCTTTGTAGGCAGTAGATGGGAATGTAAACCTTTTGTTAAACCACCATCAATTTTCAATATTTTTTTGCATGTACTAACTTTGCACAAGGCTGTTTCATTTTTTCCTCTTAAGAAATGTCTTTATATTAGATTTGTAATGTTGAATTCAGCGTAGTTCTTCATGATATTTACTTTAGTTCTAATTTCTTTTAAAGTTCCAAAGTTCTTAAATTATTTCAATTTACATTTCTTTATTAGATCTATAAATTTAACTGAATTTGTCACTGTGAAAACGATTACCGCTTTGAATAATTTGTATAAATATAGTTTATTTAATAAACGTTCTGTATTTTAAAATCTTCATTAATCTAAACCGTAGTTAAAAATTTCACGCATTTTTCATTTCACGCATAGATTTCGTCACATAAGGATTATAAGGTTTTATCTCATTTTTGTTGTTGTGAAAATTTAACTTACAAATTTTCTTAGTTGATATGTTTTTATTCCTGTAATTTTTTATAATTTCAACTTTAAGTCTTTTTTATTTATGTTTCATAAATAAACTAATAATATTATTTATAAATATTTTAAATTTTTTGCTTTTAATTATTTTAAATTGTTAATTGTATTCTCGTATCTACCACTTCATTGATAATTCTAAGTGTCGCTACGGCCGTCAGTTTGGATTTCGTTTAAAACACTCTACTTCCCATGCACTTATTAGAATTACTGAAAAGATTCGTGGTACGATTGATAGTGGTTCTTTTGCCTGTGGCGTCTTTATTGATCTCCAAAAAGCATTTGATACAGTTGACCATAAGATTTTAATTGAAAAATTGTATCACTATGGTATACGGGGTATCGCTAATGATTGGTTTTCATCCTATATTAACAACCGCAATTAGTTTGTCTGGATTAACGGATTTCAATCGACATGTAAAGTTATTAAGTATGGTTTACCACAGGGTTCTGTTCTATGATCTTTACTGTTTTTAATATATATTAACGATCTGCCTCACTCTATAAATAATTCGAATGTTCATCATTTCGCTGGCGACACTAATCTTCTATGCATAAATAAATTACTCGCGCAGCTTTGTAAAAAAGTTAATTCAGATCTCCATCATTTGTGTCATTGGTTAAATAGTAACCGGTTTTTCCTGAATATCAATAAAACAGAATTTATTATTTTTTACCCTCCAAATAAAAAGATTGATAATAATAATGTGAAAATTAGAATTAATGGTAAAAGACTTTTCCCATCTAAATATATAAAATACCTCGGGATATTTCTTGACAAAAACCTATCATGGTACTATCAACTAATTCAATTAAATAAAAAAACTCTCATGTGCCAATAGTATGCTGTCATTAATACGGCACTATGTTCCCCAACATGTTTTAATATCAATTTACTATTCCTTGTTTTCCTCACATCCAAGTTATTGTTACACTGTTTGGGGTCAAAAAGGTAATTTCCTATTACATCGTATAAACAGTTTACAACGCACTTTCTTAAGAATTATGACATTTTCTCCCTTACGATCTAATATCGAAAATAGGTTTTCTGAATTAAAAATTCTAAAATTTCAAGATCTTGTAAAGCTTTATAATTGTCTCTTTGTGATTGATTTTCTTAAAAATAAGCTACCAAATTCGTTCAATAATTTTTTTATTAAAACAAGTGACACACACAAATATTACACTCGAAATACTGAAAATTTTAACTTGCACACTTCCTTTTTCAGCACTATCAAATATGGAAAGCTCTCTATTTAAAATCAATGTATTTCTCACTGGAACCAAATAATACCATTTATAAAGAAAAAGATTTTAACTAAATACCCTTTTATTACTAACATTCTTTATCTCAATCGAAACCAAATTAAGAAATTTATATTTGAGTATATATTTAATGAATATTAATTTTATCTTTTATTACTATTGCTTTTTTTATATTACTGTATTTATAAAACTATTATTACTTTTATTTTATACTGTCTTTTTTAACTCTACTAATATTCATATTATCATTATTTTTTCTTTGATTTTAAATCTTATTAATATTATTTATAATGATAGTGATAGCGATTCAATGGTAGTAATAGTTTCTATGGTTATTACCCTAATTTTTGCAATTGTTATGTTTATTTATTAATTTCTTTCGTAGTTATAAACTTTACTATAATTATTTTTACCATTAGTTATAATTTTTATTAAAGTTATCGTGATATAGTTGCTATTTGTTTTTTTATTCACATTATTATTAATATTATTATTTTTATTATATTATTATTGCAATTATTAATATCATCTTTATTTATTAGTGCTTTATTTTCCTTTCTTTCTTTTTTTTTTCTTTTTTTCTTAAAAATTTTTATTTTTATTTTTTCTTATTTATAATTCTTTCTGTGTTTTATTTGTTTTTTTTTTCAGGTGTCACTCCATTGACTAGTTTTTAACTATACGAGTGACACCTAACCTTATTTATGTGAATTTATAAACATTATTGTAAATTTTCATATTTTTATGGTTAAATAAATGGATTATTATTATAATTAAAACTTTTGTTAATAAATTCTTATAAAATGAAAAAAGCAGAAAAAAACTCTTTAATTTAAAAGCAGATAGAACTCTTCAACTCTGCAACGATTTCGAATTAAAATAAAGCCGAAAATTCGAAATGAAATTAAATCATTGCAAAGAGAATAAACAGCTATAAAACAAATATTTTACCAAAGATTATATTTACTAGACACTTTATAATGTACAAATAAGTTAATAACTTGATCCCTATTTCTTTTTCTTTTTTTTTATTGCATTCCCAAAATCCCGGGAAATTTTTATTAAAAATCCAGGGATTACAGGATCAAAAATTTGCACGGAATCCTGGGATTTCGGGATCCTGGGATTGCCATCCCTAATTACCATTAATACAAGATATACTTTTTGTCGCATTATCGCATAAGGAAATACAAAAAATTAGTTTTTCATGAACTTGCTAATGCATTTTGGTACTTTAAAGGCATTTGGTACTAAAAAAAAAAATTCTTCACAATATTTTATTTTTAATTTTCATAATGAAAAAAAAAGTTTAAAATTTTTTATAAAAAAAGTAGGTAAAAAAATTTTTTATAACCTTAGATATAAAGCTTCATGTATAACTGTGCCGTTATGCCCTACTGTCCCGAAATGTCACGTTCTACCCTATACTCCACTATGTCCTTCCCATTTTGATAATTGTATATATACCGAGGGAAGTTGGATGGTTTTCTTGAAAAAGAAAGATAACGTTGTTGGCTTAGTTAAGTTAACGTGACGTCATGTATTTTCAAATAAACCAGTTATACTAAAAGAGTTCTAATCACACTAAACTTGATGCTATAACTAGCTCATTGCAAGCTCACTGGTAGGCTATCAGATAGTTTAATATAATGTATTATATTTTAGCAGCATTACATGCATGCATCAAATGAATATAAATAGCATAGCAGCTGCCAGTGGTGGACACAAATCGATAGGGGCAAGACATAAAGTCCTCCCTATTTTTTGAAATATTTTACGTTACAAAACTTTTGATTAAAAGAAACAAAAATACAAAAGATTCTTCGTTTTAACTTTTTTATTTTTTGTAAAAAAATAAATATTTATTTACACATAAGGGGCTGTTCAAATAATACGCGACACTTTTTTAGGCCAATTTTAGACTCTCCATCCCCCACGGAACATTTTTATCAACCCCCACCTCCTCTTATATGTGACGTGACATGTTTTTAAACAAAATATATCTTTGAGTTTGCAATTTTTTTCTAAAAGCTCACTAATTTTGCTTTGATAAAAATTTTAATTTAAAAAAACGACTGTCATTTTTGAACAGCCCCAAAGGCATATTTATGATTTATGTGTATATAAATGCCCCCTTCCCTAAACCATTACGAAGACCAAGATGATCTTGGTAAGACCTTCAGAGGCACGTAAAATAAAAACAAAAAATAAAACATTTTTTGAAAAAAATAAATTTATTGATTTTATTTGCAAATAAACAATTTACACCTAATAATTAAAAAAAATTGAACAATTTTTAAAACTTTGTTTAATTTCTTTGACATTAATCAGCATTAATTAGTACATTTTGATAAAAAATCCGAGCAAACCTTTAACCTTATAACTCGCAAAAATTTAGTTCAGTATGAAAAAAGTTTTACAAATGTTCTTTATACCAGTGAACTAGAGAAAGAGCGAAAAAAAAATTAAATTAATGAATCCAAAACTAGTTTTTGATTAATTTTTGTATATATTTAGTTACATTTATGTTCATTTTTCAATTTTTTTTTTCTATGTTAGTAAAACAGTCACATATGAATATATACTACAAGATGAAAAACACTTTTTTGCTTATTCTCTAGAGAATACTATTTGTAACATTTCCTGAAATTTTCAAGTATATTGATGAATTTTTTGCTGAATTATGATGTTTAAAGTGAAGAAAAAAGAAGGAAAACTCCGAGTGTCATAAAAACCGTTTTAAAAATAAACTATTGTTAAAAAGCTACGTACACCATTCTAGTTAAAAGACAGTCAACCAAACTATGACGTCATTTGAGTTTCAAAAACAAAAGTAAAACTTTTGAAACTCAAAAAAATAAAATAAGATCCAGTAAATTATCCAGCAGTAATGACTATCTGGATATCAAATACTCAAAATTCAAATTATTCGTATATATTGGGATACCTATTTTTAAAAAAATGGAGATGGTAGATTGAACTTAATACTCATTATTGTGTTTTTAACGCAATAATTAAATTTAACTTGTGTATTTTAGTTATATACTTTAAATATCCAAATCTAAAAAGTTATAAAGCAAATATACTATTTAAATTTATTTCATTTTTAAAAATGCATATTTTGAAAAATTATTAGAAATATTATTAAAAAATTAAAGCAAATAAAAAAACTTTGTTATTTTAATTGTAGGTCTTTTTTTTTGCTTAAGTCTAGTTTTCAATGAATTCCACCAAGTTTTGACACTAACATCCTAATTCGGGTCTTTAAATTTTTAGCTTTTTAAAAACCGTAAACTCAGTAAAGTTATATAGTTATTTTTTTTTTATTATTATTATTAAAATTATGATTTAAACTTTTAATATTTTAATTCATTTTTTAAACCATCAGATAAAACTAGAAAAATAAAGCGTACAGTAGGATTTAACATTAAAAAACAACTACAAATCACAACACTCGAAAGGAATTTATTAAGGATTAAATAAGATAATAATATTTTTTATTTATTTTTTTTTTTTTTATTTGGTGATGAACCATCTTGAGCCATTTGTTGTTACCCCTAACCCTTCTAAATTTAAATTTAAATGTCACTATTCCATCGAATTTATTCTGGTTAATTAAAGAATTATTACCAAACAGAACTAAATTGACGTAGATAAAATATAGCTATGGCATTGTTCTTTCAAATTTTGAAGAAAAAAGGAAGGTTGTTAAATTGAGTCTCCGATGATCGTGAAATTTTTATTAAAATTATCAAAATTATTTAAAATAATACAAAAACCTGCTCATATGTAGCATAAATTTTTTGCCTCCTTCCTTACTGACGTTATAAAACTTGCCCAGATGTAGGATTCAAACAAGGGATCTTTTGTTTCTTAGTCAAGTGCGTTACTACTACACCACAGTTGCTCAATAAATAAATAAAAACTCAGTAAGTGCTCAGTAAACAAAAACTTAGAAAAAAAGTTATTGTATATTATGTTATATAAAAGTTATTGTAATATTAAAAATCTAAAAAACTGTTATTGATTTTACTTCTCTACTATTGCAATTTTAATTGAATCGAGTTGAATCGAGATTTTAATTGAATCGAATGCTAAAAGGGGATAAGTCACAAAAATTGATAACTGAGATAATAATGATTTTAAGGTTTCACTGTTTATGCTAAAAAACATGTCAGACGCTTGTTACCACAGTAATTGCAATCAAAAAATTTTTTTGTTGAATGAAATGAGAAAATTTGATAAAGTTTTCTTTAATTTTTTTAAAACTATGTGTTGTTATTTTTATGTTTTGTTTTGTTGTAAAACTATTTTACTTTTAAATTGCTTTTAATCTTTAATATATAGGGGAAAGAAAAATAAACACACCCAACAAAAATAGGGAAAAAAAAAAAACACACCCAACTCGTCAGTATGCCATAATGGGAAAAATCTTCCCATTATGGCATACTGACGAGTTGGGTGTGTTGCAATTTTGACGAGTTGAGAAAACCTTTTTTTTTTATAAGAAAAACTTATTTTTAAGTAAAGTAAAAAGAAAGCGATGCTCCAAAAGTTTTTTTTTGGTCCAAAAATTGCATATAGCGCAATATATCCAATGCGCATGCGCAAAACTTTACAAGGCTGCTGTGTAGCATGAAATGGTTCCGAGTAATTTCTGGCTTTTCTGAGGGAAGACTTTAAGGTTAAATAAAATCATAAAGTTACACTTGGTCCTAACCAGCCTCATCCTCCCCTATGCCATCATAGGAGCAGTGGTTGCCTACGATCGCATACTTGTGCTTTTTTTTTAAATAGGAATAACTTATAAAAAAAAAAAAAACTGATGAAAACTCCGTGGATTATTATTGTTCTACATGTAATAAGGCATGTATCTATATCAAAACTTTTATTATTCTTCAGGGTACTAAATAATGAAGCTTCAAAGTTAAGTATACCATCATAGGCGCCATTCCCCTAGAGTTATATTTCAACATGTGCAGTTAAACGTGTTTTTCTCATTAAAAAGTTTTATTACTTTTATTACTGTATACAAACTGACAATTTTACAATGTAAACGAGGCTTGGTTAAAAAGATACCTTTTGTCTGCTTCTGTTCCAGATCTTTTAGATATATTTTTTTATATATGTTGCAGTTCCTTTATATAATTGCTGGGGTAATTTTTTAGAGTCTCCTCCTCCCCCTCCCAACCTTCCTTTCTTCAAAGAAAGGTATTTTTTAACTATGTTTTCCATGACTTTTATATATTTTTCAAGTTTATCAACAAGATTACTATTTTCTTTGTTTAAACTTTTTATATTTAACAAACTAAAACTTTTACAACGACATCTACATCTCGCATACTTATTATTATATGCAAAATTATTGTACAAAATTAAAAAAAAAATTTCTGCGGAATTTTATATAACTGTAAAAAAATCCCTGAGTTTTTCTATGATTCGCTTAGGAAAAAATTTTTTTTACCCCCATACTCGCCTTAAATCTTTATTGATGAATTTGAAATAAAAAGAGTGCCCGATGTTAAATTCTTAGGTGTTTATCTCGATATTACTTGGAATCAAATTATTAATCATGTATGCGCTTAAGTCTAAAAATTGGAGTTTTATACAAAGTTCGAACTTATTCCAATAAGAAAAAACAACTTCATTTTTCATTTATTCACTGCTACTTAAACTACGCTAATATTGCCTGAGGATGTACTGGAAAAAGTATATAAAAATCTTTATCGCTGTCAGAAACGAGCAATTCGCAAAACTAATTTTACTGATCGTTTTTCTCAGTGTAAACCTTAATTTATTGAAATGAAAATTTTAAATATATTTTAATTCAATGTTTTGAAAATTTTATGCTTTGTTTATATGTGGAAAAACTATCTATCCCTCCCTCCTCCCAGTCTTTAAATATCTTTTCAATTAAAAACCCAGAAAAAAGTACAAACTAATAAAAAAAAAATTTTTTAACGAACCTATTTGTCAAACAAATTTCTATCAATTTTGCCTTGCCTATCGTGCACCGCACCTAATAGATAAACCAAAAATTTTGATCGACCAAATTCTTTCTGTCTTTTCAAAAATTTAATTCTTTCCTTTCCTTACAGTTTTCTAGTAATGTTGTTTACAACCATTTATATTGTTTTTATACTTATATATGTTGTTCATATTGTTTACAGTTTTGCTAATGTAAAAGATTCTTTTAATAGTTTTGTTTTTTAATTTTCTTTAATTTTTTTTTCAAGGTTCCGATGATAAGATCTTAGTGATTTTCTTTCGGAAACCTAGTTCCTTATTTTCAGAAACCTAGTTTACACTGTTATCACGCATTGTATATATATATTTTGCCAATTTTTTAATAGTTTATTTTATTGTATCGCGACTAACATTGTAAACTGAATATATTAAAAAAAAAAATATTTGTAATTTATAATTTTTAAATTTATAAATTAAAAAAAATATATTTCTAATTCGCAATTTTTAGCTTACTAAATACTCTATTGCGATACTTTAATGTCGTAAATAGGAAAAATCGCAGGGGAGAACGTGCTACATCTCTCTTACTTTGGCTTACAGGTCTGTAAACTTAACAAAATTATAAAAAGGAAGTCTATAAATTACGTCACGCTATTTGGGGAAAACCGAAATTTGTTACAATTTGTAAAAAAGGGGAGAAGGTTTGATAGATATAACATATAACAAATATTTTAGCAAGACAAATAGGTGAAATAATAATGTTTTAGTTTGTCGTATTTTTATCCGATTTTTATCGGAAACGCAACTATTTACATTTAATTATTTTAGAATATTTTTGGCGCAAAAATAGCATAAAATATCATAGTTTTGAAGACCTTGAAGCGCAGCAATTCGAAATATTTTATTAAATTGAGAACGTAAACATTTATTTTATGTACACAAACTTAATATAAATCAGGGGCGTCTGTAGAAATACCCAAGAACAAAATTGAATCTAAAAATAAATAAAATTAATATAATATTTTAATATTGCGTATAAAAATAATTTTTCCTTAACCTTTAAGTGAATTAGATTTAAGTTTTATTATCGGATTTAAGTTTTAAAAACACTAATAATAAAAAAAATTGCTTCTTGTTTAGAGCGGTTTTTAAAGTTTATATAAAAAAAATATTTCTTAACTAGATGTTAAAGTAACATTATATAAATAATATTTAATTAGAATTAGAATAGTTGAATAAGGTAACTATTGGAGTTCATTGTATTTTTAAGTTGGGTAAAGGTAAATTTATTTTATAAAAAAAGTAAATTCAGTAAATATATTATAAATTCAGTAGTTTATTATTATTACAGAAAAGAACACAGTTTGAAAAACACTTACAAAGTACATAATATTAAAAAACTTTTTTTCTAGCTTTTGCATTTGCAAAGATATTCTCAACTTCTTTAACATCCATTGTTGATGCTGTTTTATGCTCTGTGGCTAGTAATGCAAGATGATGTAGTCTGCTTTGAGTGGTTGCATTTCTTTTGTAATCTTTAATTATTTTTTAATTTGTTAAAACTTTTCTCAACGGGTAGTGTGTAAAATAAAAGTCATGTAAATTTCGGAAAAATCACTTTCCAAATACACTATATTTATAGGATCTTATAAAAAAACACGTGCTAAATAGTGTACATATCACAAATAAAACACTATAGTTCTCATTCCTGTGAAACATTTATCGATTTGGACAATTATTTTGTCAAGTGTATAATAAAAAACATTTGAATATTTCTTCACTTTTACTAAAACGATAATCTGATGATAATTCATCAAAATGAAGTTTAACAAATCTTCGTCGTTTACACGTAAAACGCGGATCAACTTTCCACAAGTTTGCTTGCACTTTAGCTTCCATTTTGAATTCTTCAAAATGGAAGCTAAAGTGCTAAATATTTTTAGTTTAATATTTAAATTTTCCAATGCAGAAACTACCGTACTTAAATCCACATCTTTTTTTTGTAAAATTTTAGATACAATTGATTTCAGTCATGATTTTGAATAAAATTACAGTAATAAATACAAACTCAAAATTTTCAATTTGTTTTTTAATATTGGCTGCTTCATTTCTTTCATTCACCTTATTTGATTGCAGTATTATTTTTGTAACTGCTTCTGAAATTTCAACGAAACGAACTTTAATAGCTGCTATAGATTGTATTCTCCCTGACCAACGCGTAGGGTTAAGTTTTTTTAAAGTTTTTTCCGATTCCCCAGAAAACTGTGACAGCAGATCCCACCGATTGATACTGTTTCCAAAGAAAGAATATATATTTTGAAGTGTGGTATAAAATGACATTACATCATGGTAGCCAGATACGCTTGGCGATAAAACTATTTTGTCTTCTTCTTGCCCCCGCCATGTATATATTTTACCAATACGAGAGTTGTAATTATTTTAAACGGCAAACTTATAACTAAAAAAAAAAAATGAAGTAAACTTAAATTAACAACTGAATTCAAGTTGTGACTGTTAAAGTGGACACATTCAGCATTTGTTTGCATTTGTTTAATTTTAGACTGTAGTCCATTGTAAATTCCACTCATAACACTGGCACCATCATAACCTTGACCATAGCACTTTTCAATTGGAATATTTAATTCACTAAGTATACGCAGAACCTCATCAGTAGTTCCTTTGGCTGAATGATTCGTTAATTCAAAAAATCCTAAGAGGGTTTCAATAATATTAAAGTGTGACGCTTTTTCGTTTTCACTGCGATCTATATGTGCATGTCTTATAACAATGCTCAATTGATCTTTCTTAGTGGTATCTTGTGTCGTATCTAACATTAAAGAATAAAATGGCAATGTATTGATTTTCGCAGTTAGTTCTTCCAATAATCTTACTCCCAAAATTGTTATTAATTCATTTTGTATATCTGGACTAAGATACGTAATGGATCCGGAAGGCATTGAAATAATTTGTTTCATCACATTGTCATAATGAGCAAGTAGTTCTACTTGCGACAAAAAATTTCCGTTGTAATCTCCTGTAAATCCTTCTTGATGGCCGCGAAAGGCTAAAGAATTTTTGGCGAGCATTAGCGTTATACAAATTAAACGCTCTAATGCCATTTTCCAAAAGGATGCTTTATAACGTAACTGTTCCTCCTGTGTTTCATCAATTGTCTGATTAGTTTTCCATAGTTCGTATACTGCACAAGCATTAACATGAGCTTGTGAAGAGGTATGAGAACTTACACGTGTAGATAAAATTTTCCAATCTTTCAGACCAGTTTTCCATTGGCTATTTTGGTTTAAAAATAACCAGCATGGCTCACAGTAGACAGCATCTAAAAGTATGGAGTAACATAGCCAAATACGTAGAATTTGACCATATTTTGATGTGTAGTAATAATGAGTTTCACCAAAACTCCTGTTCTGTAGATTATAATCTTTGGAAAATGGTCCTTTTGGCCGATGCGGTGGAATACGTACTAATAAACGTTTTTCGTCATCAGATATAATTTGATTTAAATATTTACCCAAATCATTAGTTAGTGCCGTAGGGTGAATATTAGTTTCTACTGCTGTTTCATTATTTGCTCTTTCAATTTGTACTGCATTTTCAGTAGCAGTATCAGTAGTCTGCGATTCTTCAGTTTTCGGAAATTCATTTATATCCACAGAATCTATATTATCAGATTGGTGAATATCATTTTTACTTTTTTTAAAAAATACATCGAGCTTGGGCAATTTTTGCAAATCTTTTTCCTTTCTAATTTTACGCTTTTCAGCGCCATTTTTAACTTTAGATGTAGATTCCGCCATGATAAAAAAGGGTCTTACACTTATAAATTCTATATGTAGATTCCGCCATGATAAAAAAGGTTCTTACACTTATAAATTCCAAAAAACTGGTGAAATCAATATATATAATAGTTTTATTATTTTTTTGAATTAATTTTTTACCCCTAAAAAAAAAAAAACATAAATTTTATAAATGTCAGAAACACGTATTGTTGAGGCAATCCAATAAATTAATTGAGTTCAAACAATGTTCTTGACGTTATCACATAGGTATGACATAATGTTGACATAATGATCCATTTTAAAGACCTCTAAATATTATATATATTAAACCCGTTTTTTAAAACGGGCTAGCACACTAGTAATATATTAAAAATGAAATAATGCAATAGTGCTTGCTTACCTTTGGTAATAAGAAAAAAATATATATGTATATTAATATACATATGACTAAATAAACAACGTAGAAGTTCACAAAAATAAAAAACGATGACTTAATTAAACACAAATCTATACTCTTTAAAGATTCTGATTGAACTGCAATAGTTTATAAATATTTTAGCGCAAAATATAACAAACGTTACTTAGATAACAAAAATTCAAATTTAAAATAAAAACTTGCCAGCTCTATTGCAAATTTTAACATCTCAATTTCAATTTATGAATTTTGAGTAATGTCGACGTTTGGGCCCCTTTTTCGACGGGCTCTTAGACTGTGTCTACTCTTGCTATAGGGTAGCTACGCGCCTGGGGTTCAGATATATCGCTGTTTGTGACACCAACAACACCAACTTGGTGTTATCATTCTTTATATTAAAATGCTGTTGTAGTTATTACATTGGTGTTTTTATTTTTTGAATTGATTTTTTTCAGATTTCATGTTTTTATCAGCAAAATTTAATAAAATAAAGATTTTAAAGTTTGCTTTTTTTTTAACAAAACATTAAGATTGTGTCTCTAAATATCTTTTTACATAATTCAAAAATTGCATATTATAATATAAAAAATTTTATTTCTATTTGTGTTATAATATAATTGTTACTTAAGAATATACTTAAATGGATAAAGTACATCACAGTAAATTTACCTACAAACTAAATCAAAACAACCAGTTAAGTTACACAACTATTTAATTTACTTAATATGTTTAAAGACATTTACTTGCAAAAGTTAACCATACCAATGTTTCTATTTATATCTTATATGTTCTTAACACTCAATAAGCTTTTAACTAAAAATTATTTTAACAAGATATTTAAATAGAATATGAATGAATATGAAATACAATGGCATTTTTTTCATATTTTCATATTATTAGGGGATTTTTTAGATAACGTAATTATTTTTTTATTTTAAATGCATTGGATTCCTTAATATATTTTATTTCCAAAATGGTTTCAACCACTTTTGTAGCTTATTTAGTCCCAAATGGTTTCAATAGAGTATGCTCAAAAGAGAATTAATAAAATAAGTGAAGTCATTAAAGCGCAAAAAAAAAAAGAGTTTGGTAATGCGCTTTTTTAAGGCGGGTAAAACTAATAAAGGCCCTGAATGTCTATAAAATTAATTTACACCAAGTTTTCAAGTTCTTGTTTAAAACAAAGATATGTATCGTATAAAACAAAAATAGAAATACTTCAAGCCTATTTTAAAGAAATAGTTCATGAATATCCAATAAAAATAAAAACTTTATTTTCCTTGAATATAGTTCATAATTAACTTCATATTTAATATAATAACGTTCAACTGATTTGCGGAACGAGTTTTTTAAAGTTGTAAATACACAGAAACCTAGTATAGAACAATTTAAAGCCTCATTAAATATAAAACTATATATTTAAAAAATATCCAATATAACCACCAAGCTGTTAACATTTTTTTGTTATTTAAATTAAAGTGATACCTCTAATTTTTATATATATATATATTTATATATATATATATATATATATATATATATATATATATATATATATATATATATATATATATATATATATATATATACATATATATATATATGTGTGTGTGTGTATATATATATATATATATATATATATATATATATATATATATATATATATATATATATATATATATATATATATATATACATATGTGTGTGTGTGTGTGTGTGTGTGTGTGTATATTAGGGTGTCTCAAAAAATTTTTTTTTTTGAAAATAAAAATGTGGAAAAGTTCAATCGTTATCATTATGTATTAGTAGCTTATAGTAAAAATTTCAGCCTCACAAATCAACTCTAAGGTAAAGAAGGTGGGTTTAAACAATTTCTATATAATATAATTTTTCCTGAATATTATATTTTAAAGTTCCGAATATAGATAGTTTTAAATTTAAAACACTCACAAAACACTGGTTTCGATTTAAAATATATCTAATAGAATAAGGAAGATACAGATTTTGTGTAACAATTTTATTTCAGATAATAATTCTAAATTGAGTTGAAAAGCAACAAAATCGTGATTACAGTTGTAATACTTGTTAGATATTCTGCAGGTACTTCTTTGTAACTTTCTTGGATACTTGTAGTCTGTTTTTATGGACAACCTAGAAAATAATAAATAAATTAAAAAAAGCAGGTTATTTTGTAAAATAATTAAATAATCCAAGAAATAAAATTCCTAGTATTTGAAATTAATAGTTTATTATTTAAATAAAATGATATGGAAATACTTTAAAAATATTTGCAGACATTATTATATAGCATGCGTGTACATTGGATGGGGTAAGTGGTTGTTAGGTTTAAATTGTTAGGTGCAATTGACTTCCTTTTTTTGATATTAAAAATGAGCATGATATGTGTTTGCTATTCTAAATTGCTAATTTCTCAAAAACGACCCCCTCCCCCTAACAATTTACACACTACAGGTCTGTATAATAATGTTTGGTAATTACCTGAAGAGTATCCTGAAGTCTATCCTTATTATGTGTCCTTCCAATAAAGTCTTGGATCAGCTTTATGTGACGTTCTGCCCTATCATTTATCACTGCAAGCTGATTTGCGCAAGCAGAAAACTTGATAAATGACTTAGGGGCTCTCTCACTTTCGCAAGCAGCTTTACCTTTCTCCCTCTACAGCAAAAGCTCTTCCTTAGTGATTTCTAGGAGAAAAAAGAGAAGATAACTTTGCTCAGTGACAAAATCATCAAGAGATGATATTGGAAAAATTACTGGCTGGATTCCAGGTTTCTCAAGCACCATATATTCTTTTTCTGGAACGGCAAAAGACAACAATTTGTTAAGGATGTTGTTCTTAACGTCGCACAGTGGGCCAGTAGGTGGACAAAATGGGAAAAATTTTAGTTGTCTAATCTTGAAAACCTATTTAATTTTAGTATCTACATATATTAGGAGAAATCTATTGATAATTTATTTATATTAAATCCCTTAGTTACCAGGACTCTAAGCATTTGAGTATTCAGATAAAATTAAAAAAAAAAAAATTATAAATAAGTAATTAACGGTGACATCAACGTTGTGTTATATTTCAATTACATCTACGTTTTTGAAACAAAAAATTAGTACATGTTATTCTAGAGTATTTAGAGATAAGAAAAACCAATGTGTGAAATAAATTTGTCATAGCATGTTATCTCAGTTATACTTTGAAAATCACAGATTGAAAAAAAAAATTTCTTAAGAAACTTATTTTTTGCCGCACAATAACTAATAATTACCACAATTTGCCATGTGTTGTCTTATATTTATTTGAGCTATATGATGCTTCAATCGAGTTTTAATTGATTGCTTGTCCCCTTAAATCCCCGTTCAGATTTTATGTATGTTTTAACTTGGTTGTTATGGTACTAAATTTTGCATAGCAACAACTCATTTTTACATTAACGTTGTTTTAACAGTATTTTACTTGCGCTAAATACACAATATTGGGGGTATGTATTAAAATGAGATTCAGAATTCTTATGAGGTTAACTTTTTTTGGTTACTATGGATACCTTACTTTGCATAACATAGCAACAACATATTTTCGGTAGTTGTTAGTAATTTAATTACTAACACTGACAGTAATTTAATTACTTTTAATTTTAATTACTAACACTTGTAGTAACTTAATTACTAACAAGTATTAGTAGTCCAGGCGGCATATATATTATAACATTTTACTTTTAAATACAAAATACTTGTTACAATAATTATTTAGATATGGTTTTGTTAAACTTAGACATTCATAATTTTCTCCAAAAAAACAGTCTTAGTATTTCAAAACAAAATATTACTGAAGATATATTAAAATTTATTCAGCCAAAATTTGCTGATTTTAAAGACGTTGATTTTAGACATGCTGTTCAACGATTTGTTTACTTGCATAAAAAAAAGTGGAAATCTGCAAATTATACTGTGAAAAATTTTGAAAAGAAGTTTGTGAACTGGCTTAATGAATATTTAATTGTCAGAAAAAAAGACAATGAACCAACTGCAAGTAGACGTGGTCGAAAACCAGTTGCATTTGATAATAGTTCTAATAAAACTAAAAAACGGCGTGTATCTTGTTTAATTGAATCTCATTCATCCAATGAATTATTTTTTGCTGCTAATAAAAAATTTTGAGATGAATCTGTTGTTATTGCTGCCAAGAATGTTTTAAATATATCAAATACAGATAAAGCAACTAAATATTCAGCAGACGAAGCACTGGCTTTGATAATTGATGCAAGTCTGACAAAAGCTTCCTATCAATTGATTAGAAGCGGAGCCTTGGAGAAAGAATATAACATCTACCCCGCTTACAATGATGTCAGAGATGCAAAATTGAAATGTTATCCTGCAAACATAACAGTGGAGGACTATTCAGCTTCAGTTCCTTTAAAAGATTTAATGACTCATACTTTGCAAAGAATCTGTGCAGTTCAGGAACCTGTGCTAAGGCACTTGATATTGAACGACAAAGCAATAAAAACAATGACACTAACGTGTAAGGCTGGTTTTGATGGTGCTACTGGCCAAAGCATTTATAAACAAGTTTTATCAGAACCCGACATTAACAGAGATTTAAAGCGTGAAGAATCATTATTTATTAGTTGTCTTGTCCCATTGGATTTGACTAGATTTAACAACAGCAACGAAAAGGTGCCTATTTGGAGAAATCAAAAGTCGTCCTCCACAGCCTATTGTAGACCCATAAGATTTGCATACAAAATGGAATCCAAGGAATCTGTGATTGAAGAAGATCAGTACATTAAAAGTGAGATAGAAAGCTTGGGTATGATTTTATTAGAGGTTTGCGGATCTTCTATTGAAGTGAATTGTATTATTGAACTTACAATGATTGATGGGAAGGTTCAAACAATATTATCTGAAAAAAATAACTCATACCAATGCTGTTCAGTGTGTGGTGTCTCTCCAAAAAATATGAATAGTCTTGACATCCTTAATATAGATTATACTAACAGAGAGTTCAAATATGGTCTTTCCAGTCTTCATGCATGGATTCGATTTTTTGAGATGTTATTGCACATTGCATATAAAAAAGAAACAAGAAAGTGGCAAGCAAGATCTAAAGAACACAAAGAAAAGGCATCTGTAGCTAAACAAAAGATTCAGACTGATTTTATGAACAAAATGGGACTTGTTGTTGATTTCCCTAAAAGTGGTGGTTCTGGAACAAGTAATGATGGCAATACCTCAAGGCGTGCTTTTGCAGCATATGAACAAACAGCTGAAATTCTGGGTATTGACCAAAACCTTATATTCAGATTTTACATTATCTTGGTAACGCTCTCTTCAGGATATGAAATAGACTGCTTAAAGTTCAAGGATTATTGTTTTGACACTTTTAGACTATATGTGTCCCTTTATCCATGGTATTACATGGCTCAATCAGTTCACAAAGTATTGATACATGGACATGACATAATTAAAAGCCTTACATTACCCATCGGACTTATGTCAGAGGAAGCTCAAGAGGCTAGAAATAAAGACTTTAAATCTTATCGCGAAAATTTCAGCCGAAAAACATCCAGAAAAGCAACAAATACTGATCTTATCAATAGACTCCTAGTTTCCAGTGATCCTGTTATTTCATCATTGCGTAAATCAACATCACACCAAACAAATCATAAAGCATTTTCTTCAGATGTTTTACAATTACTTAAACAATCTTCAAACGATATTATTGTTTTATAATTTTTTGATGTAATTTAAAATTGATAACGTTTTCTTGCACTATTTTTTGCTTTTATTATTCCTAAAACATTATTTACCTAAATACTCAATTTTTATTCAATATAGGTGGGTCAAAAATCCGATAAGATATTCAAATATCAATTTACCACTTTGTAACTAAGGAAAGTATCCGGTAACTAAGCAATATAAGTATCCATAACAACTAAATTTAAAAAATTATCACTTTTGTAAGAAGTGTGATCTCATATTGGTACTCATGCCAAATTTAGTGAATATAGCACTTATAAAATATCTGCAGATAACAAAAGTAGGTTGTTGCTAAGCAAAATAAAGGTATCCATAGCAACGAAATAAAAAATATTACCTTCATAAAAAGCGCAGACATCATATTAGTACTCATACTAATTTTAGTGAATATAGCTCTAATATTAAATTAGTTATGAATTTTGTCCAGTAAAAGTGCATTCTGGCCCATTGTGCGTCGGTATCTAGATCCCTGTCACCAAGAGACAAAACTACAAACAGGGGAGCTAGATACCAAGTATGCCGTAGAAGGCTTTTGTTGAGAACTTTCCCAATCTCTACATAGGCTTTGTAATCATCTGACATTTGGAGCTGGTAAGCTATCTTAAAAGCTCTTAGGTCATTTGAAGGAGCTTGAGTTGCCATAGGACTCTTCTGAAAGAAAGATGACCATGGAAAAACACAATATAATTTGTAGCAGTGTTTATGTTCTTGAGAGTAGCAGGCTCTACTGTTTTTGAATCATTCGGATGATAGTTCTGTGTCATCTGCAGAACAAGAAGATAAAGACAGTCACTCATAAACCTGGCCTTATGGTGAGCTCCCGGCTGCTTAAAGAAGAAATTAGATATACCTGCACCCAGGAAATAAGCCAGTAGCTGGCAAAGATACTTGTAGTCTCCTTTTTGGAAAGTGCTTCTCTGAAGTGCTGTGGTGCAAAATTCAAGTTTGACAATTCTTTCAAGTTTGTTAACTTCTCTATGTATTTGCGGCCATAGCTTCTGAAGTAAAACATAGAGTTGTTTGCTTGGACTTTTTATTGTACCAAAAACAAGTTCCATGACATGAGACACATGTCTCTCATATATGTGATGTCCGCACATTAGCCAGAGAACAGGCTTCCCCAAAGCATGAACAATAACACTTCTTACAGCTCTATTGTTCTTTCCTATGTTGCTAGCTGTGGTGTCAGCACACCCCCCAATAATTTGATCTGATAGCTCATAGTACTCGAGTATACTTTGAATGGCTACAGCCTGGTCGCTTCCCTTGGAGCTTTTGATTTTTTAAATACCAAGCAAAAAATTTAAAGGGTCAGCTTCAGGAGAAGAAACGCTTATAGCTATCCTCTCATGACTTGTGGAAATTGCTTCTTTACTGGTGTACTGCCTTACAATTTTAGTATTAAAGTGAATCACTAGCTTTAAGCCTCTTACTTTGTCCATGTTCTGCTCTCGGATGATCTGGGCTTCTGATTCTACTACAGTGTGTGCTTTCCTAGTCAGAGTTGATCTTGAGATCTTCTCAACTCCTCAATGTTAATACCGCCAGCTTTATAAAGAGATGTCAATAAACAGGTTCCTGGTCAAACACCAATACCATATCTTGTTATGATTGGGATCCAATTGTTTAGGAGTTCATCCATGCTTAGCTGAAGACTAACTTTTACTTCCCCTGAAATCTTTTGGGTCTTTTGTGGGAGGCATAAAAGCTTCGTCAGAGTCTGGAAGGCTATCACTGTCTGTGTACCAGGAAACTTCAAACTCTCTTTGTTCTAGTACTTCTACCTTCCTTTTATTCTTTTTTTCTTGATTTCTGAGCTTTTCATCTTGTGAACCCTTTTTTCTTCCATTATTCTTATTTTCTCTACAGCCAAACAAGCATTTTTTTTGAAATGTTTTATCAATACCCGCCATCTTGACCTGGCGTCCTTTGAGACAGTGCTTTAGAAATTCAATGTCCTCTTTTTAAGCCTCTTTGTTCCTCAATGGATCACTCTTTATCAAGTTAAAAATGTTGACCTTATGAATTGGGAATAAAAAGCTGCTTTCATTTAGAAAGTTGTTTACTTTCTTGCAGTAGCTTTTTTCTGGTAGACTTAGAGTCTTGAGTCTTTTTAGAGATTGGTACTCATTGATCTTGTTAGTAATTTTGTTTCGAATTTGCTGCTCTGTGAGTATGATATTGTTGTCGAATCCAGCTTTGCCCCACAAGTTTACTAGTTCTCTCAAAATGCAAATACCTCTGATTGTCTGTCGCCTATTCTCTTCACACATTCCTTCACCTAACTTGCTGCATTTCAGATTTCACTTTTTCCAGAAGCAAGGGCACATCCAACTTTACAGTTCATCTTAGTAGTGCTAAGAAAATGCCAAACGGTTAAGTAAAAACAAACAGATAAAATTCAGAAATATTTTAGACGTTACCTAGTTTCTTTTCTAATGTTGAGCCAGTAAAACCTTCTGAGCATTTCTCCAGGCGTTGGAAGTCGATTTGGAGCAAAGCTTTGCAATGGAAAGCCAACAAATAAAACTGTCTGCGTTTTCTTGCAGCCTATCTCAAATCTTCAGCTGGCTCTAGTATTGTATTGTGGTATTTTTTTTCCTGAAGCCATTGTCTGAAAATATAGCTTTATAAATACAGTTTATAAAATTTTATATATTTATAAATTTATAGTAGAAAATATAGCTTACAGTACAGTAGTTTGTTTCGTAACAGCAAATAATACTATTAAAAAAATACTTTTTTTGCCAAGCAAAAAAAAAGCGTAGCATACACGCGTTGTTTTTTATTATAATTATCTACACTTAACAAATTATTTGAAAAAAGTCGCTTAACGATTGAAAAGTAAACTTTAATAAAATGAAAACTTACTTATTATGTAAAACTTTCATATGTCCGCGCGCAATTTTTATGTTAGGAAAATTGGCAAACAAATCTTTTTTCTTTTTTAACGTCCTATTAAAATTATTAATTACACCATTTTTTATTTTAAATAATTTTTGTCGTGTATTATAAATAAAAATGTGTAAATAACTAAAAAATAATGTTAATAATTTTATTAAAACATTTACATCAATTGAAAAAAGTGTTGCTAAATTCTCCTAATATAAAAAAAGTTATTACAAAATAATAAATTTGCAATATAATATTCTATTATATAGAAATTGAATAAACCACCTTCTTTACCTTAGAGTTTATTTGAACGGCTGAAATTTTCACTCTATGCTACTAATACATAACGATAACGATTGAAACCTTCCACATATTTTCGAAAAAAAAAATTTTTTGAGACACCCTAGTGTATATATATATATATATATATATATATATATATATATATATATATATATATATATATATATATATATATATATATATATATATATATATATATATATATATGTATATATTTTTTTTTACTCCATTTTTATTTTTACTTAAATGTTATTATTTACTTAAATATTATTCTATAAATTTTTCTATAAACCGACTACGAATTGTTAGTTAATTTACTTTTTTCGAATAGATGCTTGTAATTTTTATTTTTATTGTTGATTAGCAAATTTTGTTTAAAAAATTTTTTAATCCCATATTTTTTTATTATATTATCATATTTTATTGATATTAATCATGTATCTGGTTCCTCGATTTTCTTTTTCTTTAGGCTGTAGGCTGTAAAAGCTGAAGGCTGTGAAAAATGAAGGTTGTAAAGACGGCGTCGTAAAGGTGGACAACTATCGCAATCAATAAAGTGTATGAAGAAATTTTTTATAAAATTTTTTTGGCATAAAGTTTTTTAATTTTTAACAATTTTTTATTTCAAACATTTAAATTTCAAAAAATTAAATTTAAATTAAACACTCAAAAAAAAAAAAAAACACTGATATAAACATTGTGAGGATAAAATATGTGACACATATTTACAAATTGAGATAATATTCTAATTTAGCAGATGGAGAGTGAAATTAAAAAGTTTATTGAGCATTCAAAAGGCAGAGATAAATATTCTGTTTGGTTTTTCTTTCTCAAAGATGAAAAAGGGCATAGTGCAAAGTGTAAGAAGTGTGCAAAAATTATAAAAACAGCAGGTGGCTCAACAAGTGGCCTTCATACACATTTAAAAACAATGCATTAAAAAATTTGTTTTTGACTTCAAAAACACCATTTCTTTTTTTCTTTTTTTAATTATTGAATTTACTCAATGTTTCTTTTTTTTAAGCTTATTTAAATATATCCCAGTTCATATTATCAAATAGTCTCAATATTTTTTTAAGACAAATTTACGGGTGCCAAAGTATTTAAGTCGATCATGATCCCTAAAAATTATTTATTTGCTAAAGTTTTGGATCCCGCATAACTTTTTTCGAAGATATTCCAATTTTCGTTTAAGGTGCTTATTATACCTAAACTACTCTAATTTAAATACTGTTCAGACGAATTAAATTTAGAAGAATAAAAATAAAAGGGCTATATCTAATTGTTTATTGAATTTTTAATTAGTCATTCGCGTTATTTATAAGATCTAAAATTGTATGCTCGGTTGAGTGTTGTGTTCTGAAACCGAATTGTTTTTTATTTAAAGTTTTGTTATTTACTAGGTATTTGTAAAGTTTTACATTGATTACTCGCAGCAAAAGTTTTGAAAAGACAGGAAGAATTAAGAAAGGTTTGTTATTTAGTGTAAATGAACTCCCGATTTTTAATACGTTTGCTATTTTTAAATTATATTACTGCTAACCTCGTCACGGAGCCTGGAGCCTTATTTATTTCCAGCGAGTTTATCGTAATTTCTAGTTCTTGGTAGTTTAGTCCATTCGAACTGAAACTGCAATTTTAAGTTTAATATAAGTTTTTGAAAGAGTGATGCGGACGTTTGGAAGCCATTTTAGGGCCAATGTTTGAATTTTAACTATTGAAATTTTGAGCGAATGACCAATTTTGTTGTTATGTTCTATTTTATTAAAAACAATTCTATCAAGCAAACTATTTAATTTTGTATGGTTTTTCCGAGTATTTCTTTCAGTACGTTTCAAGTTTTTAAAACATTGCGGTGGTTGGAGCATGGGGAAAAAAATACCCCAAAAATTGTGTTCCCTCTTAAAATAATACAATAAACTTATATACTATAAATTCATCAACATATTTTAATTTCATCTAATAATCTTTTAGTTATGATCGTGTCAAATTTACAACCCCCTCATTTGGGTGAGGGTAGAATTTTTAGATGGTCGCGATTTTTGAACAATAAAAGATTATTAAACAAAATTAAAAACCTGTTAATGAATTTTAACTTATTATAATATTCTAAAAAAGATTACTTTATTATTTAATTGCCATCACAGACCGGCTGGGAGAACACTTTTTGGGTATTTTTGTTCCCGGGAAATTCTATAACCTAAATCTCGCAGATTTAGGTTATAGAAATTTGAACTGTTCTTACATCTTTAAATAATAATAAATAAATTGGTCCAAATAAATGATCTAATATATCTGTTTTAATGATTCCTGTATTTAAGGTGGTAGTCTACCTTGAAAACTAAGTCCTAGAATTCTTTAACAAAAAACTCAGTATCTGGCAACAATATAAAAAACAATATAAAAAACCTTTTCAAACTATGGAATCTTTATTTAAATTTCTAAATTTGGTTTTAAAACACTGGTTTTTGGTCCGCGGGAGTAAAAATAAGGGTATCTAACCTGCAATAAATTACTCAAGAAGGGTTAGAGATACAGAGCTGGGTTTTTTGCACATTATCTAATATGAAGGTTGAATTGGCTGAATCAAAAAGAAAAAAATTTATCAAAAAGTTTTTGTTTAAATATAATTTAAAATGGCAGCAAAATTTTGATCCTTATTTCAGGTTTTGAGCCCAATTTACTTAAGAACCGAAAAAGTAAAGATAAAAGTGTTTATTCAGTCAATAGATTACATATAATAGAATCAGTGTACCAAATTTCAGCTCTTTAGCACTTATTTGACGCACGGTTTTCAAAAATCACATTTTGAGAAAAACAGAAAAGAAAAAGAAAAATCAATTTTTTAAAATTTTTTTTTCTATTTATTTTTTATTTATTTCGCCGTTTAATAACTTTTACAATTTACAAGGTTTATAATAAAAAAAAACTGGCGGGGCAAGTAGAATACATTATTTTGTCTTATCACCAAACCCCAATCGTACGTATTTACAATAGCCGGATATTATATTTATACTTTACAAACTATTTATTAAAAATTATAACAAATTTCTTAAACTAATTGTTATTTATTATAAATAAATAACAATTAGTTTAAAAAATACTTCAAGAACAATATTCATGTTTAGAGTAATAATCAAGTTAACAAGAAAAACTGAAAGAAAAGTAAAAAAGAAAAACAAAAAATAAATTAATTAATTAAAGAGCACGTATTTTCAAGAGCCACACTATATACATATATTATACAAAGTATTTGTTGAAAAATATGAAAATAAAATTTATATATATATTGGATGAATTGCATTCTATTGATCAAATAGCCTTTGAACCAAAGTAAGTTATTATTTTTTACTCCATAATATTCATGTTTTTTTATTAGCATGTTATGGTTTACAGTATCAAAAGCCATTGACAGATCAATGAAAACTCCTAATGTAAAGTAGTTAGTACATAATGCGTTTGTTATTTGATTGACTATTTCAAGCACTGCATGTTCAGCGGAACATTTTTTTTTAAAACCAAACTGTTTTGAGTACAACATATTGTTTTCTGATAAATAATTAAATAGCCTGTTGTACATTATTCCTTCAAGTAATTTTGAGAAACACGGTAAAATAGATATAGGTCTATAATTAGAAATAATATAGTCATCGCCAGTCTTAAAAACCGGTGTGATTTGTGCAATTTTTAATTTTTCCGGGACAATACCTGTTTTAAAGGAAAGATTAAAGATGTGAAACAAAAGAGGTTCGATTATATGATAAACAGATTTTACAGCAATAACGTTAATTTTATCAAATCCAGCACTTTTGTTATTTTTAAGATTATAAAAGGCGTTTCGCATTTCAATTAATTTAGGATTAGGTTCATCCGTAACTTTATCGTAATTTTTTAAATAAGAATCAAATGAAGTTGAATTCAGAAGAATTTTTGATGCCAAATTTGGACCAGCATTAATAGAAAAACTGTTTTATTTTTCAGCAATAATTGATTTATCATAAATATTTTTTTCATCAACTGTTATTTTTTTTGGCATTGCTTTTTGGCATTTACTTCAGTCTAACTTTTTTATTTTTTTTTAAACATCTTCGCTTCCAACAAGGCTGCAAGTAAGCACTAAATAAAGTTGGAAGTCACTGGAAGAAAAAAGATGAAGATTGTATAGCAAGATAACGATTGACAGACGACTTAAAGGATTGCAAATTATATGAATCAGGAAAGCAAGATGAAGGAACTGGATTCCGAAGAATTGATGTTCGAAAAAGAAAACTAGACAAATAAGAGTTTTTGGAGCAAAAAGGATTTAAATTAATTAATTGAATAACGAGTAACACAAGAATGAACTTTAGTAGATGGCACAAGAGGCGCTAGTTCTTTAGAGCAGTGCCCATTATAGTATTTGCAGAAAAGAGAAAGAGAAGCAACATTACGACGATGTGATAATGGTTGGAGGTTGGCTGCAAGAGCAGGTCTATATATGTTTACAATGCGTTTTTGCAGCTTGTCTAAAAGAGAAAGGACATGATTAGAAAATCCGCCCCAGATATGGCAACAGTATTCCACACAAGGCCGGATTTGAGATTTATAGAGATAGAGAACAGAATCCGGAGGAAGAAAGTGTCGAGCTCGATAAAGAGATGCAACCTTAGCAGATATTAATTTTGCAACTGATTTGATATATGGTTTCCAAGAAAGATCGGAAGTAAGAATTAATTCAAGAAGGTGAAGGGAAGATGACTCATCGAGTACATTACCGTTCATAAATATAAGAAAATCTAAATTATTGCGACAACGATTGGCTAAAAGAAATTGAGTTTTATATGAGTTAAAGTTCATCAGCCACTGTGAGCCCCATGCTGTAGCAGAAGTGAGATCCTAAAGCCACTTATTTAGAAAACTTAAGCCAATTATTCAAAAATTGCATTATAGCAAAGCATTATTTTTACTGTTTCAAATCTATATTGGCTTTAGTAATGTTTTTTTTTTATGATTCAAAATTATATAAACCACTTGAAAAAAAAAAAAAAAAAAAGAAAAATATCCAAACCAATTCGTTAGTAATTGTCAAATGCTAGATATAACAATGTACAAAAAAATTCAAAAAAGACCAGTTTCATATACTACTCTTACGGTTTCTTCATTGGCATCTGCAAAACCTTTACGCTGGGGTCTTTAATTTTTTTTCACATCCTTTGTTTGGGCAAAATTCTTGTGTAAATTTTCAATTATACATATTTAATTTTTTTCCATTATACATGTTAAATTTATTTAACATTTCATTTAATCCTAAAATGTATATCTGCAGGCAGCAAAATCAAGTTTCTGATAAATCTTACGAATATAACTATGTTTCTACTTTTGGTTATACTTTAAAACTACATGTGGATTTCCTGGGTTACTTTAAAAAGTGTGCCAATGATTGAAAAAAAAAATGAAGTAAGAATTTATTTTTCTTAAAAGATCCAATTAAAAGGTTCGTAAAAAATCGCTTAAATTAGGCGTCACAATTTTTTTGTTTACCAACTATGTCTGATGAATATTTTTTATGAAAAACTAATATCCCCACCATTTTTTACATATATAAAATAGGGTAAAACAGCATAATTAAAAACTTTGAAAATTTTCATTTTTCAAGGTAGTCTACCACCTTAAGGAGACTTCTAAAAAAGAACGAGTTTTTTGACGACTTGAAAGATACATATCTAGAGCATTTTATCGAAAACGAATTTTGCAAACGCATTTTCGTTGTAATTCTAACAGTTAATGCTTAGATCTAGTATACAGAATGTTTTTTTCCCATCATTATTTATTTCGTGGAAGATTTCTTTCGAGCAATTTGAAATTATGCTTATTTTGCCTACAACATAACAGTCTAAAACAGTCTACAACACAACAGTCTACAACAGGTGAAAACTAAAATTTTTTTTAATTTTTTATTGGCTAAAATATAGACTAAAAGATTTTTTGATTTTTAGATTATCTCAATTGTAAAGGAGTCGTTGTCAACATTGGACTTTTCCTACTTTATTTGCTTGATCATTTTGGATATTCCTCCTGCAATTGTTGTTTTTTTTCTTTCAGAAGTTATAGGTGTATAATCTGCAGTTTGAATCTTGCTGGAGGAGATTTATCGGAGCACCATTTTTATTTTAGGAAAATTATCTAAATAAGTGATTGCATTGTATTACGAACTATTATAGTTTGTCGAACAATTTATTTATATTTCTAATATTTATGTGTATCGCAGTGAAACTCTTTTTTAAAGTTTCAAGTTCAGTTTCAAATGAATCTGTTTTGAATTATTGCGAGTCAAAATTGATTATTTGAAAAATTTGCGCTTCTGCGTTTGAAAAGTCTTTTAGTAAAATATTATTATCCATTTCTATTTATTTAACCATAAAATTAAAAATTGCAAACTTAATTATAATTTATAAAATTAAGTTCGATGTTACTCATATAGTTAGAAACTTGTCAATGGACCTTAATAAAAAAATAAAATAAAAAATATTAAGGCAAGGAAATACTGGAGTAAACTACAATAACATAAATAATAAAAAAAAGTAATAGGAACATAATAATTATAACGTAGTATAATATTTTAAAAAATCGGAATCAGAAAAAAAATATTAAAGAAGTAAAACTGATAAAAAAGAAAAAAAGAGAGAGAATAATCGGATAAGATAAGATGAGTGAGAAAAAAATGTACGAGAAAACAGTGCCTGGATTACGGGAGGTACAGTCCAACTGGCTAGAAATTTTTGGCGGCCAGAAAACTAATTACAAATCATTGTATTATTTCATTGCTTATGTATAATTAATTATTGTAAACATAATTTTTGCTTCTGCGTCACAATAAACTATTTCAGCTTCTGCATCAAATACGGAGGGGGAGGGGGAGGTTTACAAACAGGTTGTAGAAAGTAAATATAATGTATGTATAAATGAATATATGAATGAATGAATGTGACATCGCATCAATTAACTTGTATTTTTACCGTTAATCCAGATTTCATTGCATTGCATCATTTTTTGATTTTTTGATTATCTCAATTGTAAAGAACTCGTTGTCAACATAGGACTTTTCCTTTTTTATTCGCTTTATCATTTCGGATATTCCTCCTGCAATTGTTTTTTTTTTTTCTTTCAGAAGTTATTGGTGTATAATCTGCAGTTTAAACCTTGCTTGAGGAGATTTATCGGAGCACCATTTTTATTTTAGGAAAATTATCTAAATAAGTAATTGCATTGTATTATGAACTGTTTTAGATTATCGAACGATTTATTTATACTTCTAATATTTACGTGTATCGCAGTAAAACTCTTCTTTAAAGTTTCAAGTTCAGTTTCAAATGAATCTGTTTTAAATTATTGCGAGTCAAAATTGTTTATCTGAAAAACTTGTGCTTCTGTGTTTGAAAAGTCTTTTAGTAAAATATTACTATCCATTTCTATTTATTTAATCATGAATTTAAAAATTACAAACTTAATTATAATTTATAAAATTAAGTTTGATGTTACTCATATAGTTAAAAACTTGTCAATGGACCTTAATAAACAAATAAACTAAAAAAAAAATTAAGACAAGGAAATACTGGCATAAACAACAATAACACAAGTAATAAAAAAAAGTAATAGGAGCACTAATAAATAAAGATGATATTAATAATTGCAATAATAAAAATAATAATATTATTAATAATGTGAACAAAAAAACTAATAGTAACTATATCATGATAACTTTACTAAAAATTATAACTAATGATAAAAACAATGGTAAAAATAATTAAAGTAAAGTTTATAACTATGACAGAAATTATTAAAATAAAAATAACAATTGCAAAAATTTGGGCAATAACCATAAAAACTATTACTACAATTGAATCACTATCACTATGATTATAAATAATAGTAATAAGATTTCTAAAACAAAGATAAATTAATGATAATAGTAATATTAGTAGAGTTAAAAAAGACAGTATAAAATAAAAGTAATAATAGTTTTATAAATACAGTAATTTAAAAAAAGCAATAATAATAAAAGATAAAATTAATATTCATTAAATATATACTCAAATATTAATTTCTTAATTTGGTTTCGATTGAGAAGAAGAATGTTGGTAATAAAAGGGTATTTAGTTAAAATCTTTTTTTTATAAATGATATTATTTGGTTCCAGTGAGAAACACATTGATGTTTTATATAGCGCTCACCATATTTAATAGTGTTGAAAAAGGAAGTGTGCAAGTTAAAATTTTTAGTATTTCGCGTGTAATATTTGTGTGTGTCACTTTTTAATTAAAAAATTATTAAAGGAATTTGGTAGTTTATTTTGAAGAAAATCAAACACAAAGAGACAATTATAAAGCTTTACAAGATCTTGAAATTTTAGAATTTTTAATTCAGAAAACCTATTTTCGATATTAGATCGTAATGGAGAAAATGTCATAATTCTTAAGGAAGTGCGTTGTAAACTGTTTATACGATTTAATAGAAAATGAGCTTTTTGACCCCAAACAGTGCAACAATAACTTAGATGTGAGGAAAACAAGGAATAGTGAATTGATATTAAAACATGTTGGGGAACATAGTGTCGTATTAATGACAGCATACTATTGGCACATAAGAGTTTTTTATTTAATTGAATTAGTTGATAGTACCATGATAGGTTTTTGTCAAGAAATAGCCCGAGGTATTTATATATTTAGATGGGAAAAGTCTTTTACCATTAATTCTAATTTTCACATTATTACTATCAATCTTTTTTTTTGGAGGGTGAAAAATAATAAATTCAGTTTTATTGAAATTTTGGAAAAAACGGCTACTATTTAATCAATGACACAAATAATGGAGATCTGAATTAATTTTTTTACAATTTATTTATGCATAGAAGATTAGTGTCGTCAACGAAATGATGAACAATCGAATTATTTATAGAGTGAGGCAGATCGTTAATATATATTAAAAACAGTAAAGGTCCTAGAACAGAACCCTGTGGTACACCATACTTAATAACTTTACATGTGGATTGAAACCCATTAATCGAGGCAAACTGAGTACGATTGTTAATATAGTATGAAAACCAATCATTAGCGATACCCCGTATACCATAGTGATACAATTTTTCAGTTAAAATCCTATGGTCAACTATGGAAATGATTTCAATAAAATTAGCTTATAAGCAAGTTATATATTAAAAAGAAACTTTAATTCTGATTTCAGGGACGACAACACCAGGGCTGCATGTCCTTGACTTTTTTTCTAGACGATTTTTTTTATCATTTTTTTTATAGTTTATAGATATATAGAACATTTTTTTAGAGACTGGCGGTTGCGCCCTCCTACTTCAAAACCGTCGGCCTTAGATTTACGTGAAGGAAAACATTGTATATATTAGAATGAAATGTGTATTTCTGACCTCCGTTGAAAAAATATAATATTGAAATTTTAATTTCGTTGTAGTCTAGCAATTTTTAGTTGAGTTTTATAAACAAAATTTATCTAATATTCATTTTTTAGTTTTACTACCATTTTCTATTTAGTTGAAGAAAATGTGAACTTTGATACTTTATATGATGTGTTTTTTTGATAAAACACAATTGTTTTTTAGATGGTAAAGCCAAATACAGGTAAAACTCTATGTAAAACTATATGTAAATGTGTGATATTTTGAGTTATAAATATTTCAATAAATTACTCTGAGAAACAATTTGATTAAAATTTTTTGTTGAACTTGATTTGGGGGCCTATTTTGATTAAAATTGACATTGATTCCAAAACTGAAATCGTTTTTTTTCTAAGAAGTCAACTTTTTTCTCCACCCCTTGCGCTTTAGTTAAACAAATTTTACCGTAAAAGAGTTACCCGCTGATTACGATTGGATTTGTCTACGTAGGGTAGACGAATCCAATGGTAATCAGCGGAATCTACAAAATCAATCGTAATCTACAAAAATAGTTTGTCTGGGCTACAAGCTACTTTTGTATAAGTTTTTAATTTTGTTAAAATATTTTTTATTGTTTTCAAAACATGCGAGTTTTACATTTAAATGTTCCTGATGAAACTTGGTGATCAAGACAAGCCATGAGCCCCTTACAAAGTGTGCAAGTAGTGTGTCAAATGTTTACTTATGTGGACTAAGGGAACACAAGAAAAGTTAGCATTCGGGATTCCCAAGGTTTGGTGTGAGCAAAAAGATCATTCAACGGACTGTTACTTCTGTCTAGTAAAAGACTTTAAATAAAAAAATAAAAGGAAAATAGTTTATCCTAATTTACCATCAGCTTTAAGACCAACGTGTCATTCAAAGGAAATTCCAGAGCCAGTATTCAAACAACTATCTTCTCTAGAAAAAATAAGTGATGTTCAAGAAGACACTGAAAGAAATGATGCAGATTTTGAACATCACAGTTCAGCTCAGGGGATTTGATGAACTAGAGTTGAATGATTCGGAACAGGATTTGGGCCTATCCAAAAAAGCTTCAGAAATTCTAGCATTAAGACTAAATGAGAAAATTTAGTTGAAAAAGGAGTAAAAGTATCTTACTTTCGTACTATAGAAAATATATTTCTGCAGTAGTTTAAAATTGAAGTGTTTTTGTGTTATGCCATAAAATTTTTGGTTTACTTAAGGAATTGGGATTTTCAGACTACAACTTAATTAAATGGCGAATGTTCATTGATTGTTCAAAGAAGAGCTTGAAGTGCGTCCTGCTACTTAATAGCGATTTATTTGGTGAAGTGTATACTGGGCATTCTGTCCATTCTGAACATGGATTTAAAAAGAGTTATTGAGTTATTACAGTAAAAGAAGCATTATCAGACAATCTGCGTTGACCCTAAAATGGTGTATTTCCTCCTTAATTAGCTACGTTTTGACACAAAGTATCCTTGCATTCTCTTTATATTGGATGGAAGAGCTGGAGATAAGAATTGGGTTGAAACAAACGGGCCTCCAAGATCTGATCTTAAGTCTGGAGATCCAAACATTTTACATGAACTGCTTGTTGACATTAAAATTTTCACCTTTGAACATAAAATTAGGTCTCATAAAGCAATTTGTGAAAGCACTGCTGACTAATGACGATGATTTCAAGTGCATTGTTATTGCATTTCCAAGACTACCAATTAATAAAATTAAAGTCGGTGTCTTTGATGGTCCACAAATTTGACAAAATAGTTTTGGTAAAATGTTTATCAAAGATAAACATTTTACCAGAACTATGCCAGATCTTAAGAAGAATGCTTTGATATCATTTAAAGTCATTGTTAAGAACTTTCTCGGAAATACATACGCACATAATTAAAAAGAAATTGTTTAGCAACTATTTTATTTACCATTCAATAAAAAATATTGGGTTCTCCAGTGTTTAATATTATTATTATTGCTATTATAATTATTGTTATCATTTTTTTTAATCCATTAAAAAATTATGAGGTTTTATAAAAAACTCAAAATACTTTTTAATGTTTTGTATAAACGAGTTTAAATATATTAATTTGTCTTTGAACGAAGTCGTTTGAACAAAGAACATTCAATACTTATATTTATTTATATTTGTTATATTTTGAAACTAATGGACAGCTCCATCATTCAACAGCAACGTCAAAGTATTTTTACAAAAAGCATTAAATAGAAAAAACACTGCATTAGCATCGTTTTTAAGATTGTTAATAACGCATCAATGGTTTCTTAAATTTCTTAAGTTTCTTAAAACATATTCAATATTTCTGAGACCTCTGAAACTTTCAAGTGTGTTGAAAGATAAATACTAATTATGTTGTATCCCATTTTATTTCTCCTTGGTAGAGTTTTTTATGATTAGATATTTTAGAGGAATCACATTTACAATCTTAACTTTTTTTACATGTTAAAGTATTCTTGATAAAATTTAAAGCTGTTTTACCTAAATAAGGTTTTCCGCAGCTGCATCCGACTTAATAAACACCTGGTTTGCTAAAACTTTGTAGTTTAGATTTATTCCTAGTTGTTGAAAATGACTATAATTAGACCCAAATTTAAAAACGGTTTTATAAAAAGCATTTTGATAATTTTTTCTAAACTTAGGACCTTAATAACTTTGGAGGTATGAATATAAACATATATGCGTATTCTCCGTATACTCCAAAGCATTTTTTTTTTTTGGAAATGGCTGTAAACATTAAACATTTTTGAATATGTCACTTTTAAGTTTTGAATATGTCACTTTTAAAACTTTTTATTTTGTTCTAGAACAATGGTCATTGGACATCTCAAGACATCCGACAAACATCGAGTGGACGTCTAAACTCATACTAATCAACAATTATATCAACAATTACATTGACATGTCGCGACGTTAGAATTATCTTGTTTTTTCTCCACTTTTTAAGAAATTTGAGTTATTGATAGTGATGTGTACCTCAGAATAATGTTTTTCTGTTGTAATGGAACCTAAGTTATAAGTAAAAAAGTTGCGGAAAAAACATACTCTATGATATATCATATATCGATAAAACTTGATATATCATTTAAAATGATATATCACTAAAACTATGATATACCATTTATCGATAAAACTTTATAGTGTTCTAGGATTTTCCTTTAAAATAACATGTTTATATTTAAAGAAACAGTTTTGTATTTTTTTTTATTTTTACTTTTTAAGAGACGCTGAGTTTTTAGGATAAGGGATTGTCCATAAAGTACGTACGCTCGTAGGGGAAGAGGGGGTCTGCAGATGGCGTATTTGAGATGCGAGGGCAGTGAGTTGATTATACATGAAAGGAGACTCTAAATTAAAAAAAATATCATAAAATGTTAGATAAATACGTTAACAGCGTAGGTACTTTTAGGGAGGTGGAGGGTACTCAAAAAAGCGTATTGCAAAATGCGGGAGGGAGGGGGGACGGCAAAAAAAAAGCGTACGTACTTTATGGACAACCCCTAAGAAACATTATTTGTTAAATCACGTCATACTTTGTTATACTTGTTAAACTAAATTATATAATGTTATGATTTCAGTGGTGTACACTGGATTTTTAGATGTTTGAGTTTTGATGCTTACATTGTGCAAACTCCAAACTTTTGTATGTTCATGCTTATATCAAAAAATAATTGTTTTGTAAAGAATTTTTGGGCTCACCCAGCCCTTAACGTGGGAGCAACAAGTTTATTAAATATTTTCTTTACTATTTTTATCTAAATTCATATTCATCAACAAATTTCACGTTTTATGCAATAATCTCTTAGTGTTTAGTTTTTATGACCCTGCAATGTTTACAGCCCCCTCAAACTGAGGAGGGTTAAAACTTTATATGGTCATAGTTTTTGAAAAATAAGAGATTATTACAGGAAATTTGAAATTTGTTGATGAATATAAATTTAGATAAAAATAGTAAAGAAAATATTTTATAAACTCGTTGCTCCCACGTTAAGGGCTGGGTGGGCCCTAAAAATTAGGGTTTTTTTGTTCTCAAGCTCCAATCTCCCCATTTCTTTGCAAAACATTCTATTTGATATAAGCATAAACATACAAAAGTTTGGAGTTTGCATAATGTCTGTAAGTGTCAAAACTCAAACATTTAAAAATCCAATGTACACCACTGGATTTATATATTATACGTTGTATTATATAAAGTGACAGAACTGTAACGTAATGTTGTGTAAATATATTGAAGTAATTATAGGTAATCAGAATATATATGTTAAAGTATTTAGAGATTGGAAAGTTTTTTTACCACTAGACACCAGAGAAAGGGAAAGAAAATATTTTTGAAGCTATCTTAAACTAAATTACAATTCAGTAATAGAATTCAGACTTCATCAATAAATATCTTGGTTTTGATGATTACCGTGCAGTAGTTAAGACCCAGCGCAATTGGAAGGGACTCGTTTTTATCACAAAGATCTGGCTTGGAAAAATTAAAAGATATGAAAACTTGGCGTAGTTGCGATATTTATTTTAGAAGTTCATCACGGCAATATTTTTTTGATTGATTTTCATGCCAAGTAAATAAATTTTCTCTTAATAAAAACTCAAAATGGTTTCTGAACCATCTTTTTACCAATAAAGTAACCTACTATCAAACTCGTGGATAGACGCGATCCATGATGCTTCTTATGATCTAAAAATTCACACATGGGTTCATAATATGTATATCTAGGATTACAGTTTACAACATATACCTTCTGATGACTAATGTCGTAAATATATTTGTATTTCATTAAAAAAACAGTTATTTTTATGTATATTTTAATTAAAACTACTATTTAACTGTAATTTAGACATATAGTTGTAAACTGGAATTTGAGATTCCAGTTTTAAACTATATGTGGGAGATTCCAAATGAAATTTATCTTTATAAGTAATGACATTGAATGTTAAGGAAACCGTCATTTACTTTATCCAGCTGATTATTTCTAGTTTTTGTACTAGTTTTTTAAATAAATTGAATTTCAATATCTATATAACTTTTAAAGAGCAGATTTTATAAAAAAACGCATGATATGTATTTACACTTTAATAAAAACTAAAATATATATATATATATATATATATATATATATATATATATATATATATATATATATATATATAAACTTATATTTATAGCCCTAATTCAATGCTAAAGATAGTAATTTTTTGCAACTTTTCTGTAATATTAATTCTATATTTGTTTTTCTCACACACTTTGTAAATATCTTTACTCAATATATATACATTTGCAAATACCCCCGAGGGTATAATAAACATTATAAACGTTATATACAATGTAATAAATGACACACCCACAACGTTCCTTCTGTCGCAATACAACAATAGTTTATATATAATACAGTTATTTACACTAATTACAACACCCCTTGATCTCTAGATCACAAAGTCCGCATACTTATTCGGAAACCTCCGCACTCGCGTCGATCTTCGGAGATTTAGGTTATCCGCGATGGGTTCTTCCGATTCTCTGATAGACTAGTCAGCTACAATGGGAGCAGGACGATCGTCCGACATGTGTCTCGGCAATCCATCGATTTCTACCGAAACTCCTCGTCTTTCATCTGAGACTCTTCCTCTGTTCCATTCGCTCGTGCATTTTGAGTCAGGTGGTTTTACAAATACTTCTTGTCCTTGTGTATAGTTGTGGAGAACTTCCGCGTTAGTTTTGGCAGAAATTGTGTGTGGTTTCCACTCGTAGGAAAATATAGCTTTGTAGGGGAGCGATGTTTCCTCGCCATTTTTTCTGAGAGCTATGTTATACCAATATACCATTTTTAACGGGTCTTTGCCACTTCTGGCTGCCATGCGCTTGATTGTGCGATGATGACGTTCAACAATTCCATTTCCAGATGACCTGTAAGCGCAACGAAACAAGATGGACACTCCCCAATCTGCGCATAATTCACCAACGAGTTTTGAGCGAAAAGTCTTGCTGTTGTCAAGTAGAACTTGCCACAGAGGTCCTCTTTCTCGGAATATTTCTTCTAAATGGAAGCACACTGTTGTTTCTTTCTCGTTCTGTAGCCTTCTCCAAATTGCAAACTTGCTCCTTTTTCCACAGTCAATAATAGACAAGTAAATCTCTGATTTGTAGTGGGTTATGTCAATAGCCAAACGATGCCAGCTCTTTCCAACTTCAAGATTTCCTTCTTCCCATCTAATCGGCGCAGGATCCACCGATAAACA
Organism: Hydra vulgaris; assembly: GCF_038396675.1. NCBI lineage: Eukaryota > Metazoa > Cnidaria > Hydrozoa > Anthoathecata > Hydridae > Hydra > Hydra vulgaris. The sequence continues at coordinate 344,041 of NC_088921.1, read as the reverse complement.
TCTTTCGCAATTTTTCACGACTGATTCAACGTCTTTTCTGCAAACTTTCTCCTTCGGATATGTTTGTTTCATCAAGTAAAGTGTTTGATTGACTCCAAAGTGATGAAGATTATGAAACGACTATACATCAGGCGGTACAATGTTTGCTGTCATTGCAGAATGGTTTGCATGCAGCCAGTTCTGTGGTACCCTCGTAAGAGCATCGGCTTTGTTTTCTGCTGACTTTACCAGGAAAAGTTTTAATTTTATATTGCACTCCTTCACAAGGTCTTCAATTAACGACAACCGGCGATGGACAAGTGGTTCTCCCAGACCGTGTACTCGAACGGGTTTGTTAACGATAATTAAGGAGCTCAACCAACCGACAACAGTAGCCGAATCACACTTTATGTTAATACATAATCCCCATTTTGTTCCTAGATTAATTCCTTTTATTACGGCTTCTAACTCTGCAAGATTAATGTGAGCCGTATCATCTTGTTTCCTCAGCCACGAACAGTCTTTTACTATTTCCCCAGCCACTTCCAAAACTAAGCCAAAAGCTAAACTGCTTGCATCGCACCACACTGTTGCTTCAGAAATGTTTTTGACGTTCCATGACCCATGAACGGGATCTTCCTTTGTAAGTCTTTCATTCAAACTGCTTACTAATTTAACAACTCGTTCGTTCACCAAAGAGTCCCATCCACAACTACTCGAAACTCTTTTTAGATAGCTGCACGAAGGACGCAGACAATTTGCTATTGGAAAATGTCCGGTCAGCTGTCCGCACCAAGAAAAGATTTGCCGACGTGTCATTTTTCCTTCCGGAACTTTGGGTATGTTGTCACGTTTCCAACGGACTTGGTTGCATTGTTTGTACACTCGCAATCCAAGCACACGACCACCGACAAGTTTTTCTGGCAACTTAGAATCAGAGCCATATTTTTTCAAGAGCTCTTGAACTCTGCAACTTGACACTATGTTATTATTGACAATGATATCATTAATAAATGAATCCGTCCCAGACTCGACAAATTTATCTAAGGATAGTACCTTTTTTAAGATTTTAGTCATTATTCTGGGCGCCACATTTAAACCAAAACCCAATCTTGTTAGACAGTAACGCTGCCCTTCATATTCCACAACTTGATATTTCCATAATGCTTCGTCGACACGAATTTGCAGGTACGCTTTCTTTAAGTCGATTATCTCAAGATTTTCTCCCAACTTTCTCCAGTTGCGAAGTATGGTACTGCAAACATCCCCATCTGCAGTATGACTGGATACAAATTGATTCAACTCCCGGTAGTCCATCACCGGACGTATTTTTAACTTATTTCGTTGAGTTACTGCCATCAATGGAATGATGCCATTACATCTCCCTTCAAATGGTTTCAGCCATCCCTGTGCTATCCATTCACTTATTTCCATTGCGTACTCACTTTTAACGTCCTCAGAGATATGATAGTTTGGAATTTTGTTAGTTAAAGTTGGTGGTTCCATCAGCCATTTCCAAGATACGCTCCAACTGTCATTTTTGAATTCTGCTACGAAGTCTTTATCAATCAGCTTTAGAATAGTAGACGAGGGTACTTCACTCGTTTTTTCTTGAGAAACAGCAGTAGCACCGATAGTTAGTTGTTCCACATTGAAGTTTATGGTTTCGCCGTCTCTCCCGACTTGGACACCTCCAAGCAGTCGTATTGCGTCCATACCAAGTAGCATTTGATATTCGGGAACAATGTCTGCCACCAGGCATTCCAAATCGATGGTGGTATCATTGATAGAAAGATTAACAACAATCTGGTGTTTTATTTCAATTGAGTTTCCATTCATCATAACAACCTTTTCTCTTGCGAGTTTGACATTTTTTGCGTTTACAATTTCCCGACTTAAAATGGATTTGGAGCATCCAGTATCCAACAATGCTTTTATTTTTCTTCCATTAACATATACGCAGAGAGTTGGCGGTTTTAAATTTTGTGGGAAGCCGCTCGCACAAAAACGGGTGGCTTCCCTTCCACGTTTTTTGAGTTCGTACACTTTTTATAGCAGTGCAGGGCCAGGTGATTGTCCATTCCACATACAAAGCACCTCTTCTTGTCAATTTCTTCGCTACAATTTCGACTGATATGTCCATCCTCGCAGCAAAGGTAGCAAGTTATGGTCTTTCTTCCGCGTCCTTGAGGAACCTGCCTTGGACTGATGGCAACAGGATTCACGCAACTAACAAAACATGATTCTTTACGACGTAAAATTACCAAACTTCTTGATTTTTCAGCGATCTGGTACAGCGACATTGTTGATATTGAGCATGCGGTTTGCAGCTGTTTTCTTGCTTCGTCAGGTAACCCGAGAATGAATGCGCACCTTATCCACTCTTCGCTTACGTGAGTTAATATTAGCTTGCTCAGCCTCGTTAATTCTGCGAGATATACGTCAACAGACTCGTTCTCTTTAAGACGGCGATTTACGAATTCTTCGTATGCTGTTAGCGGAGAAGCAGAGAAGGCAGTAGTCAGTGCATTTTTCACTTCTTTGTAGTCTTCTTTTATTTCATCACTAAGACCTTGATAAACGGCAAACGCTCCGCCAGAGAGAAATAATGGGAGCACCACATGCAACTCGTCAACTTTTTGAAGTTTTGCAACCAGTTCCAATTTCTGTATCCATTCTGAAAACTCACCCGAACCATCGTATTGCGACACCAAATCTGCAAACTTTATCACTATACTCATTGCCGAAATAGCTTGTAATATTAATTCTATATTTGTTTTTCTCACACACTTTGTAAATATCTTTACTCAATATATATACATTTGCAAATACCCCCGAGGGTATAATAAACATTATAAACGTTATATACAATGTAATAAATGACACACCCACAACGTTCCTTCTGTCGCAATACAACAATAGTTTATATATAATACAGTTATTTACACTAATTACATTTTCAGAAAAAATAAAAAATTGCAGACTTTTTGGACCAAATTTCGTATTTCTTCAAAAAAAGCTTTGGATTAGATTATCCCTATACCACAAAGTATAGGGATAATCTGGTTTACCACAAGTAATCTGATAAACCACGTGATATATCAGATATATGATAGTACAATAATGTAAACATATATCTGTATTCTTCCCATCAAATTTCTGCATTTTTCAGGTGTTTTAACGAGTACGAATTTATCGCATTGCTTAAAAAACTATACTTTTTCAAGAGTTTCAAGTGTTTTTTTTTGTTAAGTTATTCACCTCCCCAATTTCGAGACAGCCACTAAAGTCAAGGAGCCTAATTTCTAATTTTTTTTATGCGGTAATAAACTAATCTCAACTCTTTTAACTCCAAAATACAAACCTTGACGAACAAAATATAACTTAATACCAACAATGAATAAGTCAACGAGAATAACCAAGACTACATTGTCATTACTTGATAATATACTAACAATTTTCATAACTGTCGTTTAGGAACGGGCATAATCAAAACTGATTTAACTGATCACTTTCCAATATTCTTAATTATTGATAACATTACCCAAAACAATTCCCCCTCGAACTCAACAATTTTAACGCGACAGATCAATGAAAACTCCTTATTGTATTTTCAAACTCTTTTATCAGAAAATATCGATTTCAATCTTATTTTACGATCCCATGAAGTCAATAATACATATAAAATATTTTTAGTGCAATTCTGTAAACAGTATGACATAGCATTTCCTGTTAAAAAAATAATGATAAAATCCAAGTCTCTTTTAAACCACTGGATGACCAAGGGACTAATAAAATCGTCTAAGAAAAAACAAAAACTTTATAGTAAATATTTAAGGCATAAAACATATCAAAATGAAATAAACTACAAAAACTATAAAAACTTATTTAAAAAAACAATAAAACACTCTAAAAAAATTTATTATGCAAAGTTGCTGGAAAAAACCAACGACGACACTTAACAAACGTTGAGTATAATTAAACAAATAATTGGTAAAAATAAATGTGTAAAAAATAATCTCCCCTAAAAACTTTTAATTGACGGGGAAATGATTTATGAAAAAAAAAAAAAAAATAGCTGAAAAACTAAACTCATTTTTTCTTGAAGTAGGGCCGAACTTGGCGAGTAAAATTCCGCCAAGTACCATAAAGTTTGAATCTTATATTAAACCGTGTAATACTATTATGAAAGAATCTAATTTAAATCTAAGCGAGATAAGGAATGCTTTTAATAGTCTTAAAAGTAATAAAAGTGCGGGCATTGACAAAATTAGTGTAAATGTTGTTAAGTCAGTTTTCGATATTATTGAACCGTCATTATTTCATATTTTTGACCTATCATTAAAACTAGGTGTTGTGCTAAAAGAACTTAAAGTTGCCGTAATCACTTCGATTTTTAAATCTGGTGACGAAACTAATATTTCAAACCACAGACCTTTTTCCGTCTTACCTTGCTTCTCAAAATTATTGGAACGAATTATGTACAACAGACTTTTTAACTATTTGATGTTAAACAGTTTGCGGTAATCGAACTGATTAATCATTTATCAAATCCATTCAATAGTGACTATTTTACCTAAGGAGTTTTTATTGATCTGTCAAAAGCCTTTGACACTGTTAACCATAAAATACTTATAAAAAAAAACTGGAACTCAATGAAGTTAAAATTAAAACTTACTTTGGTTTGAAGATTACCTGGCGAACAGGTCACAATGTATTATTTATAAAAAAATTGAAAAAGAAAAACACATTACATAAGGTGTGCCCCAAGATTCAATCTTAGGACCATTATTATTTTTATTGTATATAAATGATTTATACTTAGCATCAAATATTTTAAATGTTATATTGTTTGCAGACGACTCCAATCTTTTTTATTCCAACAAAAACATAAAAGTTCTCTTTAATATATTGAATGAAGAATTATTAAAAATAAACGAGTGGTTTACAAGTAATAGGCTTTCTTAAAATGTAGAAAAAACTAAATTTATTCTATTCTCCAAACCTAGTAAAAGTTCCTTTAAAATTACCTAATCTTTTAATCAATAAAATATTTATTAAAAGGGAACCAATCATTAATTTTTTAGGAGTTATACTAGATGAAAATTTGTCATGGAAATCACATATAAAATACAGAGAAAATAAAATCTCAATAAATATTTCCATATTATATAAAACTACACCATATCTTAACACTGCTTCCTTGAAAAAAATATACTTTTCATTTATTAACACTTTTATCTCTTACTGTAATATTGTATGGGGTAGTACTAGTTATAGTAAATTTAAAAACATTTATAGTAAACAAAAACACGCATGCAGGACTGTATTTGGTGCGCACAGAACTTTTCATTGTGAATCTATTTTAAGGAAGCGTGGTTCCCTAAGTATCTATAAACTCAATATACACCAAGTTCAACAATTCATGTTTAAAATAAAACATGGACTTTCTCCTATTGTATTTCAGTCTTACTTTAGTGAAATCTTGCACAGGTATCCTACTAAATTTTCAATTAACAACTTTATTGTACCAAAAACTAATTTAAAACTTTGTTCTTACCAAATTCAATACCGTGACCGTTTCTATGGAAACACTTTTCAAAATTTATTACAAAAAAAAAATATTCAAAACATCTCTTTGGAACAATTCAGGAAAGAGTCACTTATTACAAAATGACTTTTATTTAAAATATCTCTTTTAAAATAAATGCATAAATAATATAAATTATCTAAAAAAATTGTTATTGACACTACTTCTCCTTTGTTGCAGTTTTATTTTTATTTAATTTTTTTTTGTTAAAAACTTTAATACTTTTATGTTGTTGTTAATCTTTAATATATTGCGTTATATTTCAACACTAATATTTATATTATATTAATATTTATATTGTAACTAACGTGTGTAAAATTCTTATTATGTACTTACCTACTTTTCATTTTTGTATATAAACTGACAATTTTTTAATGTAAATGGGGCTCGATGATAAGACTTTATTTATGTTTTTATAATTTATTTACTATTAATTATAGTTTATGTCTTCTGCTTGCTCCAGCTCTCTTGTTTATTAACACGATTTATTTTCATTGTAAATTTTAATATACGGCAAATAATAATAATAATAAAGAAAAAAAAAGAAAAAAAAAATCGAGCGCGGTGTTTTCAAAGACGTGGTATGGATTGAACTTGGAACTTCAAGCTAATGATGCAAGTGCTCTATTACTACACTACGACCGTCGTTGAAGATTATGTGGTACAAAAAAAAAAAAAAAAAAAATTAAGAAAAATATTTATTCATTATCCGAGTATTATACAATATTGAATGTATGATGGACTTTCAATAATATTAGTTGATTTGCTGTAAAACGTCTTTTAAAATTGCACATTTTCTTTCTATATTTTATTAATTTAAGAATTTTTTAGTCTAGATTGGAAAAAAAAACTCATAAAACAGTAGCCGTGATGCAGTTGGTAGAGTTATGGCGCTCACTCAAGAGGTTTGATGTTAGCTCTGGCTAAACAATCTTACGACACCGATATGAAAGAAGGCGTGCACTTCCTGGTTAAATGCTTTTCCACGGTACTCTGTGATAGATTGTCAAGTTTACTCTTTTTTAAAAAGTCCTTAATGTCTAATTTAAAAACCTTTTTAATATAGTATTACTGTAAAATCCCGATAAATGTAACCATTGAACTTTATGTAATTCGTAGTATTTTTAAATTTCCTTTGAATCCGGTTTTTCATAAAAATCAATAGCTAGAATGAGTCTAACCATTTTTTTTTGTCTCTTGGTTGTTTAAGAGTTTAAACAATATTTATGGCACGTTAATGTCAAGGTTAGGGGTCTTGTTAAAAATTTTTTTACTAAATCTAAGAAAGATGATGATCGGTGCTTTGGGTTTAAATAAGTTTTTCCTTTTAGAAATATAGCTTATTCTGCGAATGGTTATTTTTAAAAAAGTAATTTTATCTCATTTGATTGAAAAGGTATTGCCTAAAGTTTATTGAGCTGATCAACCAGCCTCAATAGGGTATCAATGGATAAACGATTATGCATGATATAGAACTTAAGCGTAAGTAAGCGTGTCTATAGTTTATAAATCTTTTATATTTTGTGTAGTGCTTAAAGTGTTTTAAGAAGTCTTCACGGTCTTGTCACAAAGTAGGGGAGACCGGGGCTAGTTGGCTCGGTTTTTACTCTATGAGCTCTGTAGCCCTAACAGTACACTTTTTTGAAAATATTAAAGTGTAGTCTTCAAGAGTATAAATTTGGGTAACTAACAAAATTTGCATTCATTCACAAAAAAAAAATCTTGGGGCTTTTCCGGGCCCTCAAAAAAAAAATTGCGCTAATTTACCCCACCACGGGGTAAATTGGCGCAAACTATAAAAATGATTATTAATGTACCATTGAGTGCAAAATAAGTAGAAATTTTTTTTACTATTTTGGGCAACAATTTTATCCCAAAAACTAAAATTACTTCAAGCTGGTACCAAATATAAGTCTGTAAAACAGTCAAAACAGTATCACACTTTTTATCTGTGAAAAAAAAACTTAAAAATATTTTTTTTTTTTTTTTTTTTGTAAGAATAAATTTTTTCAATACTGTTAAAATGTAAAAAAAAAATAATAATAATTTTATAAATATATTATTTTTTCCATAGTAAATGAGCCAACTTACCCCGTGAAAATTTTGTCAACCCAGAAAGCCTTTTTTTCAATAAACAGTCTATAGATCATGAAAAACGGTAACTTTGAAAAAAAGTCTGACTGGATATAGTAAACCAATTGTGACTGGAACTTTTACAATTATACAACTATTCTTGTAAAGTAAAAAGAAAGCAATGTTCCAAAAGTTACGTTTTTGTCCAAAAAACGCATAAACCCTAATATCTCCCATGCGCATGCACGAATCCTGACAATACTATAGTGAATGATGAAATGATCATTTAGGAAGGTTCTGTGTAATTTTTGTCACTTTCTGATGAAAGGCTCTGAAGATAAACGCAGTTCGTCAACTTACCCCTGCGGCCAACTAGCCCCGGTCTCCCCTACCACTCTGTGAAAAAGCATATAACGTAAGAGCATTTAACTAGGAAATTTATGCCTTTTTCCTTACCAATGTTGCTTGTCTAGCCTGAGTTGGTATTGAACCTTGATTTCATGATTTGGAGCCAAAACTAACCGTTTCGAATTTATACACTTTAATGATGTAAGAGAGAAAATTAAATAGCAAGAAATTTAAATTGTTGTCAAATCTGCTTAACTTAACCCTATTAGACTAAGTGACACACTAGTTAGGTTTTAAAAAGAACAGAATATCGGATAAAAAGACTAATTATAATTAAAAGTCCTATAATTTGGTTAAATATTAACTCTTTAGAGATGCAGATAAAAATTTCTAACTACTTAATTCTTTAACTTTATAAATTACTCTAACTACTTAATTCATTAAGTAGTTAGAGTGATCATTTTATTCATTAGATAGAAAATCATTTCATTTATTAGATGTTTTGTCATGCAATGCGCAGTCATCGAGATTTTTTATTTGCCCAACTTGCCTCTCTACTTCAAGTTAATAAGATTATAACAACTACTTTCAAGAAAAGTTTATTAATTAAGATTACATAATACTTCTCTACAATAAAAATTAAAAAAATTAATTAAATTCAAGTAGATGTGATGTTTGATTGAGGTTCACATTGAAGTCATATTAATTTTAAAATTTTTTGGAAAAAGTTCCATGTGTTCAATGTGATAAAAATTTCAAATTGTTTTGGCAACATCTTAAAATATTTGAGAAACTGTGAGTAGAAAAAGTGATTTTTTTATTTTTTCAAAAAATGAAAATAAAAATTAATTTATAATTGGTTGTACTAGCCACTAGGCTAAAAATATTTGTTTCAGTTAATAAGTACAGGATTCTATGTAATGACATCTCAAATGGCGGAAGCGTTTATTTAACGGTGAAAAGGAAAAAAAGAGAAAAGGAAAGGCGAAGGAAATTTTTTTGAAGAATAAAAAAATTTAGTTAAAAATGAAGTAAAATAAGCAAATTATTGAAAGGTATAAACGAATTAAAAGATTGAAGAATAATAAAACACGAAAATGAATAAAAAAATTAAAGAATAAACAGATTTAATAAAATAAAAACAAAACAAAAAAATTAAAAGGAAAGTACTAATTTACAAGAAAAAAGTTCAAAAATAGTTCGAAATAATATTAGAAAGAACTGATTAAAACGTAAAAATAAATCGCTACCAATTTTTCTACACTTTTTTTTACGTCAAAAATAACAAAAGATCATTTTATTTTTTTTTGTAAAAGTTTTTGTGTTTGCATTTTCGTTTTGTAGTTTTTGCTATCATTTTGTAGCTTTTGTGTTTGCCTATTTGTTTGTGAAAAGCTTGTTATTATTTGTGCGTTTGTTGCTAATAATTTTTATTGTTGCTCTCTGTTTTTCTATTTTACTAAATTTTCTTCACCTTTCTTTTTTCGCTATAAATAACAAAAGAATGTTTTTATTTTTTTTTGTAGAAGTTCTTAATTTTGTTTTGTAGAAGTTCTTGTGCTTGCATTTTCGCTTTGTAGTTTTTGTGTTTTGCCCTTTCATTTGTTATTGAGTTGTATGTGTGTGTTTTTGTTTGCTGTTGTTATTGAGTGTTTTTGTTTGCTGTTGTTAATGAGTGTTTTTGTTTGCTAATGTAATTGAGTGTTTTTGTTTGCTGTTGTTATCGAGTGTTTTGTTTGCTGTTGTTATCGAGTGTTTTTGTTTGCTGTTGTTATTGAGTGTTTTTGTTTGCTATTGTTCATGAGTGTTTTCATATTTTTTTTGTCTTATTATTTAACTTATTATAGCTTTATCGTGATTATTATTATTCCCAGTGGGCACAGTACGTTTTTAAAACGTTCTTTGGACGTTTTTATTAGGTTTTAACCTTATAAAAACGTCTAAAAAACGTTTTAAAAACGTTATAAAAACGTACCGTGCCCACTGGGTTATTTTTTAATTAATTAAGTTTACGCATGCTTTTATTTATTATTATTGCTGTTAATTTTTTTTTTGTTTGTTTGTTTATTTTATTTAGGTGTCACCCCAATGACTAGTTTTTAACTATATGAGCAACACCTAACCTAATTTTGTTAAATTATAAAAAACTTGTAACTTTTCAATTTTTGGTTGAATGAATGAATAAAAAAAAAAAAATTACAAAAATTACTTCAAGAAAATTGCCCCTTAGCAACGTTTCTATAAAATTTAATTTTTAAATAAACAACCATAGTTACCCAAAATAATAAAGAAAGTTTATGTTTTTGAGCTTAGATATGTATTTTTTTTCGTGAGACACCTTAAAAATCATTTGATTTTTATTTGATGGTGAAGCACCTTAAAAATCATTTGATTTAGCTTTATTTACATAATGATTTAGCTATATTTTCATTGTAAATTTTCAAATCTTCTAAAAATTTCCCGCCAATTTAAGTTTTTTTAATTTAATTTATTTGATTAATTTTATATAAAATTAAATTCTTTAAAAAGTTTTATTATATTATACTGAATTATCGTTATAGTTAAAAATGATCAAAATTTTTTTCTTCTATGTAGAAACTTCAATAATAATAATTAAAAAAATCAAGGTGTATACTTTGCTTTCAATAATGTCTTCTTATATCAAGGTAATAAAATTCTTTAAATGGGTTTTGTATAGGTACCTTTGGTAAAACGTCCAAAATTTCCCGCCTTTAAGGAATATTTTAGGCGCTCAAAAAAATTCGATTTTTAAATCGAATTTCCAACATTTCTGAAAGTAAAATATTTTTTGCTTAAAATCATTTATGGAAGAAAAAAGAAAAGAGGAAGAAAATAAGTAAATTTGCATTCATTTAAATTTCATTTATTTGAGAATAAAAAACTAATTTACATTATTTACATTACAAATATAATTTACATTAATTAGTCACAATTTAAAGAATATTTTATTTTTTTAATAGCTTTTTTTAAATAAATATATGCGTTTAAAATACATTTTTAAAAATTTTTAAATTTATCTACATGATAAATTAATGGACGTGTCTAAAGCCAAACTACTTAACTGCACTTTTTGAAAATTTTTTAGCTTTGAAAATTTTTAAATTGGCACTTAAGAACTAATCTAAAAATCATTATTTTATTCATATTTTTGGTATTACTTATTCACTTACACTTAAGGGTTGTTCATAAAGTGCGAACGCTTTTGTTCCAACCTTCCCTTCCCCGCATTTTGCCATACGCTTTTTTGAGTTCCCTCTGCTTTGCTAGAAGTACCTCCGCTTTTAACCCACCCACCCAACATTTTATGACATTTTTTTTTAAATTTAGTGTCTCCTTATTTCTATAATTTACTCATTGCTCCCTCCCCCCCCCTCCCCCCACCTCCTCCATCTCATATACACCATTTGCAAACCCATCTTCCCCTCCGAGCGTACGTACTTTATGGACGATCCCTTATTCATAATTTTGGTAATAAAAATATGCAAAAAAAAGAGGTTAGAATCCTCTTTTTAACAGTTAAATTAAGCGTCAAAACATACAATAAGGTGGTTCTCAAAATTCTTTATTTAATTAACTGACGGGACAACCTCAGACATCACACGCGCTCCTACTATTATCAATAAATAGACTTGGATTCATTTAGAGTAAAATTTTGCAAAATATATAACATTAATACGTTACGCTTTCAAAATATCGAAAAAAGGACATTAAACATAATTCTGCTAAAAAATGAAGACATAAATCTGCTGAAAAGGTTTTCATATTCCATGTATTATATAAGAATGACGACTTTTTTTTTTTTTTTTTTTTTTTTTTTTTTTTGTTATTCACCTCCTCAAGGCCGAGAAGGCCACTACAGATGAGGAGGCTACTTATTAGTGGTTATAACCCTCTCTCAACTCTATAGCTCCGAAACACGAACCTTGACGAACAAGACCGCTGCGAGGAGAAACAAGTTGAGCGCGGTACTACCAGGGACGTGGTGGGGATCGAACTCGGAACCTCTCGCTTATGAAGCGAGCACTTTACCACTACACCACTACCGCATTTGCCGCTGCCGCGTTTGCCGCTGAGGCATTTCTCCTAATTTTTTTTATAACGCATTTATAACGCATAATAATGGTATATAATATATATGGATAAATATGATAAGCCATATTACTAAAAAAGACTAGTGTCACAATCTAGCCCTTAAATAATAACATGGCAGTCAGTCACATTTCAATTTTTAATTCAGCAGATATTTTAAAAATTTAGTATATTTAAGTTGTAGATTTTCTCGAAATTTGTCTCTAAGTTTATATATTTCCAAAACACCTAAAAAAAAAAAAAGCAATATCAATAACATGTTCAGCAATATATAATGCAATAAGTTGTGGAGAAGCAAAAAAGTCTTAATGCAATTAATCAATAGCCTCATATGTTAACATTTAACTTATAGAAAGAAAGAATTAGGAAAACATTTTTTCTTTGCAAAAGTTTTTTTTATAGTTTTTTAAAAAATAATATCTTTGCTTAAACAATCGCCTCAAATTGATCAATGTTAGCAAAATTTGACGCCCTAATCAACTAAAAAAATTAAACTTGTTTCTCTAAATTTAAAATTAAATGTCATCTTATGATGGCTGTTGAAACAATACTAAGGGGCATCGGTAATTTGGTAAATATCACGTATTCTTCGTACGCATGCAACACAAATCTTTACATAACCTAATAAAAAAAAAAGAAAATAAAAAACTGAGTTAATTGTCAATTGTTAAAATAAAGAATTTGAAAATATCAAAAAAAAAATGAAGATTAAAAAAAAACATGTCATATAATAAACAAAGAAACATATTAAAAAGTAAATACTCAAAATTAACAATTGAAAAAACTAACAAAAGAAAATTCGAACATCGATTTGTACTACCAACTTTTCTACACCTTTTTTTTCGCCGAAAATAACAAAAAATTATTATTATTTTTTTTATTTTTTAGAAGTTTTTGTGTTTGCATTTTCATTTTTTAGTTTTTGTGTTGTCTTTTCGTTTACGTAAAGTTTGTTTTTATTTGTGCTGTTTTGCATTGTTTCAGCCACTGCAATACTTTACCACCTCTTTATTTTTCCAAGAAAGCAATTTATTAACTTCATGTTAAATGGATCACCAGAAGGCTCTTTTGGACTTGCCCATCCTTCTGGTTGGATGACCAGTGACAGTTCTCTTCAAGTCATACGCCATTTTATAAAATATGTTAGGCCAACTGAAAACTACCCTGTGATACTAATATTAGACAAGCATGAAAGTCATCTTTCATATGCTGCCCTAGAATTAGCTAAAAGTAATAACATTCCTATTATTACCCTACCACCTCATACAAGCCATAAGTTACAGCCACTAGACCGTGCCGTATTTGGACCAATGAATACCGCCTTCAATAATCTTGCTGACTCTTAGCAAATAAAACATGGTGGGAAAACTCTGTTCATTTACCAGCTGGTGGAGCTTGGAGGCACAGCTTTTCTCAAGGCTTCTACAAAACAAAATATTTTGTCTGGTTTCAAAACTAGTGGTGTGTGGCCTCTAGATTAAAACACATTTTCTGATGAAGAATTTCTGCCTTCGGACGTTACAGACAGGCCTATGGTTGCAGAACCAGAATTATCAGACATAGACATTGCAAGAGCAAGGGCACATTGTAGCTCATCATCACCAAACACTGACACTCTTTTTGTTCCTGATGCAACTACACAAGCGGACACGTCAATTAATTTGTTTGTCAAGAAGTATCTTGCGACGCAGTTTTTTTTTTTTTTTTTTTTTTTTTGGTTTACATTTGTTAATCGTTGTACAGCTTAAAATAAAAAATAGTAAAAATAATAATATAAACTTACAATGATAAAAAAATAACAAATATAAACAAGGTATCTGAAAGAAGATCACAAGGATCTTGTCATCAGAACCTCAAATAAGCATTTAACAAAGATAAGATAAAAAAAAAGTTAATAAACTTTTACAAAACTACAAGGTAAATAATCTGATCTGAAGAAAGATCAAGATGATCTTGTCATCAGAATTGTATACAAGAGTAAACCAATGTGGAAGTTAAAAAGTAAAAAGTGTATGAACAATAAATAAAATTAGTAGGAATAAAATTCTATAAACGTAAACATGTATATAAACAATAAAAAAGTAGACCAAAAAATATTTTTAACTTTTACTACTAATAATAACTCAAATTATTATCTAATGAAAGAATGAGATTTTTCAGTTTTTTTTTAAAAAGGCAAAAAGTAATAGGTACTTCGAAATTAAAATTCGGCAAAACAAGTTTATTCCAAAGGTGTGGCGCTCGATAGGTAATACAAAATTGGTTAAAGTTTGTTTGACAAAAAGGTTCATTTAAAAAGTTATTATTTCTCAAAGTATATTTACTGATTGGTTTAAGAGAAAAAAGATCTTTGAAAACGGCTACGGATAAGTTATTTATCCACATATATACAAAACATAAAGTATTAAATACATTTAACTCGTATATATTCAAAATTCTCATTTCCATAAAATAATGCTTCGAATGAGAGAAGCGATTTGCAAAATTGATTATACGGATTGCGCGTTTCTGACGGAGATAAAGACGTTGCAACTTACTTTTTTCAGTACTTCCCCAAGCAATATTGGCATAATTTAAATAACTATGTATAAATGAGTAATAAAGTTGTATTAAGACTTTCATATTGAGATAGATTCGTAATTTATATAGGATCTCCATGTTTTTAGAAAATTTTGTGCTTATATAATCAATATGGTGATTCCAAGTAATATTTTCATCAAGATAAACACCTAAAAATTTTGTAACAGAATCTCTTTTGATTTCCTTTTGATCGATAAAAATTTGAGGTAAATTTGTAGGGAGAAATCTTTTTTTTGTAATCAAATGAAATAAAACCCATTTTGTTTTATTAATATTTAAGGTTAACTTATTACACTTAAACCAATCAGATATATGTCTGAGTTCTTCGTTCATTGTTTTAAAAAGTTCAGCGATATCATAGTTAGAAAGGAATAGGTTTGTATCATCTGCATACATAATGCTCATTAGTTTTGAAGCTTTATTTAAGTCATTTATATAAATTAAAAAAAGGAGAGGTCCAACAATTGAACCTTGTGGAAATCCACAAGTATTAAGAAAAGTGGATTGATAATCATTGTTAAATAATACAAACTGTTTTCGATTAGATAGATAACTTTTAAACCATTTTAAAATTTTATTTTTTATTCCGTAGTATTTGAGTTTATGAATCAAAATATGGTGATCGACCGTATCAAAAGCTTTTGATAGGTGAATAAAAATTCCTAGTGTATATTGTGATTTTTCAAATGATTTTGAGATTTCACGTACAAATTGGATAATAGCATGTTCCGTTGAGTTATCTTTCTTGAAACCAAATTGATTAATGTAAAGTAGATCATTATCATGAAAGTATTTGTATAATCTGTTGAACATAATTTTTTCTAGGATTTTCGAAAATGTGGAGAGAACAGAGATGGGGCGATAGGGCGATAGTTTCACAAGGAACGCATCAATTAATGTGTTGGTCCATACAGTATCTTTGGATGCAGCTTCATTAAAAATGTTTGCTTCGCCTGAAATATTTGTAGGCTATCCTAAAGCTGCTCCTCGCAAGCAAACCAACAGAGGGAAAAAACGTGGAAAATGTATGAACGCGACATCATCACCGATGATGGAGGAAATAAAATTAAAGCAGTGCATTAAATCCAATGTAAACAAGAATCTATTTGATACTGACATGACTGATGATATGTCAGATAGTATTAGTGACAGTAGCGACAGTAGTGATGAAAGTATTGATGTCAGAATGGTTGATGTCGAAAGTGTGAATGTTAACGACTATGTTTTGTGTGAGTTTGAGGTAGGAAAGAAAACAAAATATTTAGATGGTAATGTTATAAAAGAAGAAGATGAGGATGGTGTTATTGAAATTTCTTTTTTGCGAAAGAGTGGGAAAACAGTTGACAAGTTTTTTTAGCCGACAGTATATTGGGATAGTCAGAATAGGATAAATTAAAACAATTTTGCCGCCACCAGTAAATTCCAAAAGTAAAAAAAGAACAGAAAGATATATCTCACTTGATTTATCTTTAAAAAAAATTTTTTTTATTAATTTCTTTAAAACTTCTTGTGTCTTCCACAGGTGGTCCATTTCTCCCCACAGGTGGTCCATTTCTCCCCATATTGGAGTGATGTTTTTTATTTTATATTCTTGTGTATGATAATTTTTATTTTTTTTATAGACTATATTTTGAAATAAATGGTTACTCTTTTGAGAAATATAACAAACATCTCTGAGTTGTTGTTATCTATGTTTTAATGCAACTTTTTGTAAAAAAGTAAAAATGGTGGACCATTTCTCCCCACTCTCCCCTATATAACAGTTAATATAATTTTAAGTATTTGTTTATTTACAATTTTATATTTAATTTTTCACAATAAATCACAGTTCTCTTCAAAATAAATTTTGAGTATTGATTTGGATTGCAATATTTACTTTAATAAGTGTACTCTTTTCGCAGGTTTTTTTAAACAAATTTGATAAGGATGCATTTTAACGAGAATCCGAGTCTTATGATTACTTTAAGAACCACTATTTCTACTATTAAACTAACTCAAAACATAATAAGAAATTTTTATAAATTAATATTGAATTTTTTTTTTATTGTTGAAAGTTTAGATTTTAAAAACAATTTAATACACTTAATCTTTTGAGCATAAAAATTCATTTTTCTGGTATACTTTATTGATCCAATATTTATCAAATAAAAGATATTTTTAATCCACTAAAACTAAACAAATTTGTTTTTTATAATAACTTACTTCATCCATGATTTAATAATTTATGCATTTTAAAATATACTAATCAGGGGCGGATCTAGGGTACGTCTAATACGTCTTAAGACGTACCCAAAAATATCAAAAATATAAATTATACTATATGCGATTATTACTTGAATTTTAAAAAAGTATATATCTTTTTTGCTGAACTGTCAACTCAATAAGATTTAAGTACTACGCTTGCGTTTTACATTTACGGGCAATTGTGAAATAAAAATACCAATGGTTCTTGTTTAAAGCGATTTTTAAAACGTTTATAAAAGTATCTTAACCGGAGGTTTAAGCAATTCTTGATAAATAATATATACCTAAACAGATCAATAGACGTACCCAATTTTATTTTAATATATAATTAAAAATCTTTTTAAATTTTTATTTAGCTTGTTAAAATAATAATTGAAAATTTTCTTTACTTATAACAATTTTTGGACGAACCTAATTCATAACACCCTTAATAAATTTTTGACGAAATCTATTGTTTTGCAATCATCAGGAGGTAAAAGTAATAATAATATTCTATAAGTGATAAAATACATCAATAGACGTACCCAGTATTATTTCATTATATTATTTATCTTTATATTCAATTTAGTTTTCATTATTTATAATTTTAAATATTCTGTTTTTTTTATAAAAAAAACACTGTCGGACGTACCCTAACACATACACCCTAATATACATACGAATAATTCAAAATATTCAAAATTTGTTTAATTTTAAATGTTCAAGCATTAATTTGTCTGTCCGAGTATTAATTTAAAATGTCAATCAATCAAGAAATTAAAAACATTATGTTACAAAATGATAAAACAAAATTGATTTCTTTGAAAGATATGTTAGAAAAAAATATTAGTTCTTGTAAAGATATTATTATTGTCGACTCTTGCAAAGCAGAAAAAACTCTTAAAATTTTTGAAATCTATCTTCCAAAAAGTTTTAAAGAAAAACATAATGGCAATTTTGTTGTTTTAAGGTAAAGATGTTTGTTCAGGTTCCATAATTTTCTAAATAACTATTTGGTTAATTGTAATGTTATATTGACTGCTAGCTAGTTAAAAATATTTATAAATTTTTCATATAAATACATTAATTATTATATTTTATGTATATCTCAGGTCTCAATCAACTGGAAACTGTCTGTACAGTTCTATCTCCTTGTGTCTAACTGGAAATAACTGCATGGCTAATGATTTAAGATTACAGACCTCAATTGAATTATTCTTAAATGCCGAATTTTATTCTAATCATCCAACTTTTCATAATGCTTTTGTTAATAATACTAGCTCTTTTCTATGCTTTGATAACATTCTTCCTTTATCAGTATCACTAAATTCTTTGGATTCAGGAAAAAAAAGTATAGATTTAGTTCAAGAAGAAGCTATTAATAATTGTAACAATGAAAACTGGTCTTCTTTCCTTTGTATTATTGCATTATCAAGTGTTTGCAATAAGAAAATAGAATGTTTATATCCAGATTTTGGTCTACATAAATTTAAAACTTTATTCAGCTCTACTATTGTACCTCGTATAACCTCTTTAAACAATATTGAGTCTTTTTATCTCCTTTTTTGTTATGAAGGTGTTTTATATGATTTTTCTGCTCCTTTCCAACACAACCATTATACCCCTGTGATAATAAAAGAAAACTTAAAACGAAAAATTTCAAATGAAAGCACCAAAATGTCGCAGACTAAAATAAAATTTTATTTCGAGGCCAAACATCAAGATAGTAGTCTTTTATTGGATAATATAAAAAGGAAACCAATGGAAGTCTCTACTCAACCACCATTATCATTATCAAAATTTAGTAAAATTACATGTTGTGAATCATTTACTTTACCGTCCAATAATTATGATATTGGTTATTTGGTTTCTAACTATACTAGTTATTCAAATGTTGCAAAAACCTTAAATAATTCTGAACTTCAACATTTAGTTAAATCTGTTTTTGTACCTTGTAAAACATATTCTTTTCCTAAAAATCTGAATGGGCGAAGTTTTCAATTTATGTGGATGGAAAAATTTCCATGGCTCACATATTCGAAAATATTTGATGGAGCCTTCTGCTTGCCATGTGTACTTTTTGGGTGCAATTTTCCATCTGAATGTAGTTTAGTCGAAAGATTATTTAGTAAGCCTTTTGATCGCTGGAATGAAGCTTCTCGTTACTTTCAGATACATGCATTTGGCAAAACCAATGATAGGTCTGTCTGCAGAAATAAAAGCTTACATGTAAAAACTGCTGAAGTTTTATTTTCAATGTCGTCCATTTGGTCTTGTAAAACAGAATCAATAGATATTACATCTCAAAAAATAGTTCAATCACAGATTTCTAAAAACCGACAGTTATTACAACCTATTATTGAAACAATTATTCTCTGTGGACGTCTTGGTCTTTCTTTACGAGGCCATAGAGATGATTCGGAGTTTCATCCTGAAAATGGTGAGTTTTCTAATCATACTGTAGGTAATTTTATTGAATTGTTACATTTTCGTGTTAAAGCTGGTGATAAAGTTCTTGAAGATCATCTTAAATATCATCAACGAAATGCATCTTATATATCTAAGACATCACAAAATCAGTTAGTAAGGTGTTGTGGAGAAGTTATTACTGACACAATAATAGCAGAAATTAAAAATTCTAAATATTTTTCTATTATTGCTGATGAAGCTTCTGACAGTTCAAATAAAGAACAGCTATCATTAGTTATACGATTTGTTGATTCAAAGTTTAATATAAGAGAAGAATTTATCAGTTTTTTACATTGCACAAATGGTATTACTGGTGAAGGATTATTTGATATTTTGTTAAAAAGTATTTCAGATTTTTCTCTAGATATCATGAATTGCCGAGGACAGTCATATGATGGTGCTGGAGCAATGGCTGGTCATACCAAAGGATTGTCCTCTCGCATTTTAAATCTAAATGAAAAAGCTTCATTTGTTCATTGCTATAGCCATAGGCTAAATTTAGCTATTTGTGCCTCGTGCAACGTACAATATGTTAAGAATCTTCTGACACATGTTAAAGAAGTATCATATTTTTTTAATCTTTCACCTACGAGACAACAAAAGTTAGGGGAGCATATCGAAAGTACTGTTCCATCGGCTGTTAAAAAAAAGTTAAAAGATGTTTGCAGGACACGTTGGGTGGAAAAAGTAAATGGATTAGACACTTTTCAAGAACTTTTTATTTCTTTGGTCTCTTGTCTTGAAGAGATGTCTTTAAATGTCAGTAAGAGTTTTAATCACTCAACATCTTCAAGTGCATCGTCTCTTCTGAAACTAATTACAGGTTTTGATTTTATTGTTGCTATGTGCATAACAAGAAATGTGTTTGACTTAACTCTTCCCATAACGCGAATGTTGCAGTCAAAGAGTAATGATATTTATGATGGTTTAAATCTTATTCAGGCGTTGAAAGATGTTGTATCTTCACTTAGAAATGTAGTTGATCAGCACCATCAAATGTGTTATGAACAGGCTTTAAAAATTGCACAAAATATTAATGTAGTCGAAACAAAGCCAAGAACTTCCTTTATTTCCAAAAACAGAGATAATACACCTTCTGAATCTATTTCTGATTATTTTAAGTTTGTTATCACGATTCCTTTGTTAGACCATCTCAGTGTTGAACTAGACACAAGGTTTGATGATACTACCTTAAAATGTTATAAAGCACTTGTGCTAGTTCCTAGAAAAATGATTTCAGTAGTGCAACGTTCTCGTGACACCAGTTGGAAAGACTCCATCATATCTTTCAGTGACTTTTATGGAACAGATTTACCGAATCCGCTTGCTTTGTCTGGTGAGCTTGATTTAAGGGAAGCCTTCTGGTTAAATTTTAAAGGAGATATCCCTTCTAATATTTCTGAGACTTTAAAAGCGATAAATTTTCCTGGTTTTGAAAACATAAAAGTTTGTCTAAAGTTACTTGCTACCTTTCCATTAACTTCATGTGAGTGTGAGCGGTCATTTTCTTCGCTTCGGCGCCTAAAAAATTACATGCGAAGCACCATGGTTCAGGACCGCCTAAATGGTTTAGCATTAATGAATATTCATACAGAGATAGTTATAGATATAAAAAAAGTCATTGATAAGTTTGCTACTATTAATCGTAGATTAACTTTTAAATAAAATTGAAATAAATATAAAATATATTTAAAAAAAATTTTAAAATATAAAGTTTAAAAAAATACAAATTACTAAAAATAAAAACAGAACAAAAAAAGTCATCTTTATTTGCGACTGGTAAAAAAAACCCGGCTATTTTCATAGCCACAAATCTTTTTAAAACATTATTTGGCATAAAGAAATTATTGGCATACATCGCGTTACATACGTTGGTTTCAGATATATCGTTGTTGCTGTTATCATTCTTTGTAAATGCTATGTTATAATAATTATAGTGTAAACGTTTTTATTTTTTGAAGTTTTATGTATTATACAAGTTTAAATAGAATAAAGATTTTAAAACTTACTTTTGCTATGCAAAATGTAAAACTAAGATTGCGGCATCTAATTTCTTTATATAAAATTCAATATTTATTATTATAATAAGTAATTATTTTGTTATATTTATATTTTTTATGTTTGTTACAATATAAACATAATATATAATTATTTACGATAAAAATATAAGATGTGTAAAATGTGTAAGATTATAATTTAAAAATGGAATGTGAAAATATTAAGCTAATTTGTGAGTATAAATAATCTAACTTGTCAATATAAATAAATTTCTAAATTTTATGTAATTATACGATTTTACTATGGTAAGATGTCCTAGTAATATCCTTGCGTATTTTTTTTATAAATACAGAGTTGTCACTAGGAAGAGCGGTGTCTAACCCCCCACCCCCTACAAAAACTTTATTGAAAAATTAGTCGGCAAATTTAGACTTGAGTTAGGCAAGTTTTTAACTATAGTCAGCAAATGTCAGTAAACGATGACTTTTTTTTTTTTAGAAGTAACTCGGCAAAAACATACGTTATTTCCTCCCCCCCCCTCCTCCTCCTTGAAGATCTTTTCGGAATGGCCCTTTTGTATATATATGGTGTATTAATCCTTCCCCTCCAACTCCGGAATTGTGTGTGTGGGGGGGGGGGAGAAAAATTGCTCGTGGAAAAATCAGATGTACCCAAAAAATTTCCTGGATCCGCCCCTGAGTATGATGCATGGGCATTTTTCTATTTTTAACCAAAAAAGTTAAAAATATTATTACTTTGCTTTGAAATTTTTATCTGCATCTCTAAAGAGTTAATATTTAACCAAATTATAGAACTTTTAATTATAATTAGTCTTTTTATCCGATATTCTGTTCTTTTTAAAACCTAACTAGTGTGTCATTTAGTCTAATAGGGGTAAGTTAAGCAGATTTGACAACAATTTAAATTTCTTGCAATTTAATTTTCTCTCATACGTCATTAAAGTGTATAAATTCGCAACGGTTAGTTTTGGCTCCAAGTCATGAAATCAAAGTTCTATACCAACTCTGGCCAGACAAGCAACATTGGTAAAGAAAAAGACATAAATTTCCTAGTTAAATACTCTTACGTTATATGCTTTTTCACAGAGTGGTAGGGGAGACCGGGGCTAGTTGGCCGCAGGGGTAAGTTGACGAACTGCGTTTATCTTCAGAGCCTTTCATCAGAAAGTGACAAAAATTACACAGAACCTTCCTAATTGATTATTTCATCATTCACTATAGTATTGTCAGGATTCGCGCATGCGCATAGGAGATATTAGAATTTTTTGCGTTTTTTGGACAAAAACGTAACTTTTGGAACATCGCTTCCTTTTTACTTTACAAAAAAATATTTGTATACTTGTAAAAGTTCCAATCACAATTGGTTTACTATATCCAGTCAGACTTTTTTTCAAAGTTGCCTTTTTTCAGGATCTATAGACTGTTTATTGAAAAAAAGGCTTTCGGGGTAAGTTGGCAAAATTTTCACGGAGTAAGTTGGCTCATAGCATTTGCGAAAAAGTTGGCTCATAGCATCTGGCAAAAAATAAAACTTGTTCAAGAATCATTTTTCCTCGGCTGCTTATATTGTCCACACGACGAAAATGATCAAGTTCTTACTCAGTGTATCACATCGATCACTACCGCTCAACAGATACTGACTAATATAAACTGCTCTGCAATACTACTATATGGGGACTTCAATTTTAGCCATACATCTTATGAGTCTTTCGAAGATAACGGCGGCATTGCAACTGTTGCTCACGTGAGAGGTGAGCGTCAAGGCGATATCAGGTTCTAGAAGTGCCTTAATGAATGTCACTTAACTCAGCTTATCACATTCCCAACCTACCGTTGTAGTCGACACGTTGAGCCTACTAGCACACTCGATATTAATATAACAAATGAGACTAGCACACTCGATATTAATATAACAAATGAGCCAGACCGTGTATTCTTCATTAAACAAGGCGATTCTCTTGGTAACACTCCAATTGGCCAAGCACACTGCTTCATCGAAGGTCAATTTGCTATTGCATGCCTCAACAACTCGCCTACTTTGCGCTAAAACCTCAACTCATTTGGAGTCGAGCAAACTACGCAGCAATATCCGCACATAATGAAGCTGTTGAATGGGAAACAGTATTCACTGGACTAAATGTAAGCGATGAGTACCAGCTTCTAGCAAACGTTTATAATGAAGCCACTAGCCTACACATTCCGTCAACTACCACTCCCTTTACAGAAAAACAGGAGCAATGGGTAACACCAGAACTTATTGAGGCAGTCAAAGCTAAACGCACCTCTTGGGCCAAGTACATAAATGCAGGTCGAGATACGCACATATTTTTCAAAATATCGCATCGCACTGCCTGCAAAAAAGTTAGAAGAAGAAGAGCTACTCGTCAGGGATTCCGAAAGCAACCCTAAACGCTTACATGCATATGTAAGAAGCAAGCAGAGCGTCAGTAACAACATTACATCGCTCCAAACAGTCAATAGCAACATCACAACAGATACCGGCGATATAAGCGCATCGTTAAATAACTATTTTCAATCAGTTTTTGTTTCAGAGCCCGAAGGTTCAATGCCAAGCTTTGAAAGTTGTACTGAAGCAGTTTGTGTCATCGATCCAGCAAGTTTCTCTATTGACATAGTACAAAAATGCCTAAACAACCTTGATGAAAGAAAATCAACCGGCTACGATGGATTACATCCAAGGGTTCTTAGTAAATATTTAGCTACCTTTGCCAAGCCTCTTTCGCTTATCTATAAGTGCTCGATTGCAACTGGTGTAATTCGTAATCTTTGTAAACGACCTGCCGGACAGAATTACTCATCATATGAAACTGTTTGCCGACGACAGCAAAATAGTAGGGATATTTAAAAAGGAGTCGGACAACATCACTCTCTAAGATGACGTTAACAGAGCAGTGGAATGGTCACATATTTGGCTTTTGCATTTCAACGTTGAGAAATGCAAAGTAATGCATGTTGGGAGCGGGTGTAACAAGTCAACGTACAAATACTCAATGTCTAACGTCGACGGCACCCGTCGTCCTCTCAAAGAAACCGCAGTCGAAAGAGACCTCTGTGTGATGGTCTCGAATGACCTTAACGTCAGACCGCAAATAGAGTCAGCCGCATCAGCAGTAAAT
Organism: Hydra vulgaris; assembly: GCF_038396675.1. Lineage (NCBI taxonomy): Eukaryota > Metazoa > Cnidaria > Hydrozoa > Anthoathecata > Hydridae > Hydra > Hydra vulgaris. The sequence goes on along the minus strand of NC_088921.1, from coordinate 319,514 downwards.
AGAATGCTAGGGCGACTCAAAAAAACACTTTGCAGTCACAGTTTTTATTCATGGCGCACTCTGTATCTTACTTACATTTGCCCCCATCTTGAGTTTGCTGTACAAGCCTGGTCACCGCATTTAAAATCAGTCATTGCCATTCTCGAGCAAGTCCAACATCGAGCAACAAAAACAATATTGACTATTAAATATCTCACCTATGAAGATCGACTCCAACGGCTCGGTTTAACAACTCTTGAAGAATGCGGCAAAAGAGCAGATCTTAGCGAGCAATTCAAAATCACTCGTAAACTCGAGCTTGTTAGTTTTGTCGTCCCGCAAAAAATTTCAAAAAGTAAAGATAAGTATATTCTAAGAGGCCATAACCATAAACTAGAATGTCAGATAGTAAAAAACTGTGAGGAGCGATATAACTTTTTTTCAAATAGAACTGTCGCCCCATGGAATGAAGCAGTGAACGCTCAATCCATCAACGCTTTCAAAAACAACATAAGAAAGTAACTTTATAGATACAACTGCTGCTTTGTCTTTAGCGTCTGTATCCATATGTTCGTCAGCATAGAGGGGCCTGGTGTAGCACCTCTTCATCAAATTATAAATAGATTATTGTATTTGTATTTGATCACTGAATAATAATAATAATAAATAATAAATTTACTATGGAAAAAATACATTTTTATAAAATTAATTTTTTTTTTTTTAATTTTCAACAGTATTGAAAAAATTTATTCTTACAAAAAAATAAAAAAATAAAATATTTTTAAGTTTCTTTTTCACAGATATAAAGTGGGATACTGTTTTGACTGTTATACGGACTTATATTCGGTACCAGTTAGAAGTAATATTAATTTTTGGGATAAAATTGTTGCCCAAAGTAGTAAAAAAATTTCTATTTATTTTGCACTTAATAGTACATTAATAATCATTTTTATAGTTTGCGCCAACTTACCCCGTGGTGAGTTGGCGCAATTTTTTTTTTTTTTTTTTGAGGGCCTGGAAAGGCTCCATGAATTTTTTTTGGTGAATGAATGCAAGTTTTATAAGTTACCCAAATTTATATTCTTAAAGACTTCACTTTAATATTTTCAAAAAAATGTACTGTTAGGGCTACGGAGCTCATAGTGTAAAAACCGAGCCAACTAGCCACGGTCTCCCCTATTTTGTCACAAGATCGTGAGGACTTCTTGAAACACTTTAAGTACCACACAAAATATAAAATATTTATAAACTATAGACACGCTTACTTACGCTTAGGTTTTATATCATGCATAATCGTTTATCCATTGATACCCTGTTGAGGCTGGTTGATCAGCCCGGTAAACTTTAGGCAATATCTTTTCAATCAAATGAGATAAAAGTACTTTTTAAAAAATAATATTTCTCAGAATAAACTATATTTCTAAAAGGAAAAATTTATTTAAACCCAAAGCAAGGATCATCATCTTTCTTAGATTTAGTAAAAAATTTCTTAACAAGACCCCTAAACTTGACATTAACGTGCCATAAATATTGTTTAAACTCTTAAGCAACCGAGAGTCAAAAAAAATAGTTAAACTTACTCGAGTTATTGATTTTTATGAAAAACCGGATTCAAAGGAAATTTAAAAATACTGCGAGTTACATAAAGTTTAAGGGTTACATTTATAGGGATTTTACAGTAATCAGTGGAGTACACTGGATTTTAATATGTTTGAGTTTTGACACTTACAGGCATTGTGCAAACTCCAAACTTTTGTATGTTTATGCTTATATCAAAAAAGAATGTTTTGCAAAGAATTGGGGTGATTGGAGCTTGGGAACTAAAAAAACCCTAACTTTTGGGCTCACCCAGCCCTTAACGTGGGAACTACGAGTTTATAAAATATTTTCTTTACTATTTTTATCTAAATTCATATTCATCTATAAATTTCAAGCTTCATGCAATAATATCTTACTGTTCAGCTTTTATGACCCTGCAATTTTTACAGCCCCCTCAAATTGGGGGGGTTAAAACTTTATATGGTCATAGTTTTTGAAAAATAAGAGATTATTGCATGAAATTTGAAATTTGTTGATGAATATAAATTTAGAAAAAAATTGTAAAGAAAATATTTTATAAACTTGTTGCTCCGACGTTAAGGGCTGGGTGGGCCCAAAAATTAGGGTTTTTTTGTTCCCAAGCTCCAATCACTCCAAATCTTTGCATTATTTTTAGATATAAGCATAAACATACAAAAGTTTGGAGCTTGCAAAATGCAGGTAAGTGTCAAAACTCAAACATTTAAAAATCCAGAGCACACCGCTGGTAATACTATATTAAAATGGTTTTTAAATAAGACATTAAGGACTTTTAAAAAAAGAGTAAACTTGATCTATCACAGAGTACCGTGAAAAAGCATTTAACCAGGAAGTGCACGCCTTCTTTCATATCGGTGTCGCAAGATAGTTTAGCCAGAGCTAACATCGAACCTCTCATTAGAGAGGTTCGATGTTAGCTACTCTCATAGAGTGTCATAACTCTACCAACTGCGCCACGGCTACTGTTGTATGAGCTTTTTTTTCTTATCTAAAAAATTCTTAAATTGATTAAGTATAGAAAGTAATTTAAAAAAATGTTTTACAACAAATATTATTGGAAGTCCATCATTCATTCAATATTGTACAATACTCGGATAATGAATAAATATTTTTCTTAATTTTTTTTTTGTACCTCATAATCTTCAACGGCGGTAGTAGTGTAGTAATAGAGCGCTTGCATCATTAGCTTGAAGTTCCAAGTTTAATCCATACCACGTCTTTGAAAACACCGCGCTCAATTTTTTTTTTTTTTTTCTTATTATTATTTGCCATATATTAAAATTTACAATGAAATAAATCGTGTTAATAAGTAAGAGAGCTGGAGCAGGCAGAAGACATAAACTGTCTTATCATCGAGCCTCATTTACATTGAAAAAATTGTCAGTTTATATACAAAAATGAAAAGTAGCTAAGTAAGAACTTAGTTTTAAATTAGCTTTTGGTACAATAAGGTTGTTAATTAAGAATTTAGTAGGATACCTGTGCGAGATTTCACTAAAGAAAGACTGAAATACAATAGGAGAAAGCCCATGTTTTATTTTAAACATGAATTGTTGAACTTGGTGTATATTGAGTTTATAGATACTTAGGGCACCAAGCTTCCTTAAAAGAGATTCGCAATAAAAAGTTCTGTGTACGTCAAATACAGTTGTGCATGCGTGTTTTTGCTTATTATAAATTTTTTTAAATTTACTATAACTAGCACTACCCCATATAATATTACAGTAAGAGATAAAACTATGAATAAATGAAAAGTAGATTTTTTTCAAGGAAGCAGTGTTTAGATATGGTGTAGTTTTATATAATATGGAAATATTTATTGAGATTTTATTTTCTATGTATTCTATATGTGGTTTCCATGACAAATTTTCATCTAGTATTACTCCTAAAAAAATTAGCGATTGGTTCCCTTTTATTAAATATTTTATTGATTAAAAGATTACGTAATTTTAAAGGAGCCTTTACTAAGTTTGAAGACTAAAAGAAATTTAGTTTTTTCTACATTTAAAGAAAGCCTATTACTTGTAAACCACTCGTTTATTTTAAATAGTTCTTCATTCAATATATTAAAGAGAACTTTTATGTTTTTGTTGAAATAAAAAAGATTGGAGTCGTCTGCAAACAATATAACATTTAAAATATTTGATGCTAAGTACAAATCATTTATATACAATAAAAATAATAACGGTCCTAAGATTGAACTTTGGGGCACACCATATGTAATGTGTTTTTCTTTTTCAATTTTTTTATGAGTAATACATTGTGACCTGTTCGCCAGGTAATCTTCAAACCAAAGTAAGTTATTATTTTAAACTCCATTAAGTTCCAGTTTTTTCAATAAGTATCTTATGGTTAACAGTGTCAAAGGCTTTTTACAGATCAATAAAAACTAAAGGTAAAATAGTCACTATTGAACGGATCTGATACGTGGTTAATTAGTTCGATTATCGCATGGTTAGTTGAATTATATTTTTAAACCCATAAAACTATTAAAATTTATTAAGCAAAGTTGTTGGTTTTTACAACAACTTTGCTTAATAAATTTTTATGGTTTTAGTAGTTTATTTCATTTTTATATGTTTTATGCCTTAAATATTTAACATAAAGTTAGTCCCTTGGTCATCCAGTGGTTTAAAAGAGACATGGATTTTATAATTATTTTTTAAACAGAAAATGCTATGTCATACTGTTTACAGAATTGTACTAAAAATATTTCATAAGCATTATTGACTTTATGGGACTGTAAAATAAGATTCAAATCGATATTTTCTGAAAAGTTCGAAAATACAATAATGAGTTTTCAGTGATCTGTAGCTTTAAAATTGTTGAGTTCAAGGGGGAATTATTTTAGGTAATGTTATCAGTAATTAAGAATATTGGAAAGTGATTTGTTAAATCAGTTTTGATTATGCTCGTTCCTAAACGACAGTTTTGAAAATTGTTAGTAACTATATTATTAAGTAATGACGATGTGGTCTTAGTTATTCTCGTTGACTTATTTATTGTTGGTATTAAGTTGTATATGGTTCGTCAAGGTTTGTGTTTTAGAGTTAAAAGAGTTGAGAGTAGTTTGTTACCACATTAAAAAAGATTAGGCTCCTTGACTTTAGTGGCTGTCTCGACATTGGGGAGGTGAATAACATAACAAAGAAAACACTTTTCTCTTGGTAAAGTATAGTTTTTTAAGCAATGCGATAAATTCATACTTGTTAAAACACCTGAAAAATGCAGAAACTTGATGGGAAGAATACAGATATATGTTCACATTATTGTATTGTCGTATTTGATAGCAACATCAAAGCTATATCAAAATATCAGTATCAAATCTATAAACAAACTACTTGTAATAATATCAACGAGCCTCTCAGCACAAATACAAAAACATTACATCAGTACAAAAAGTTTTTATAGTTAAATTTCAATTCTGACAAACAAAAATATCATATCATTGTGATAAATAAGATTGCCACGTCACATCAGATTATCCAATTATCATATATCTGATATATCACGTGGTTTATCAGATTTCTCGTGGTAAATCAGATTATCACTATACTTTGTGGTAAGTCTTAAGGTATGTAAAAACCAAGTTTGATGTTTAAATATGCCGTTATAGAGTACGACAAGCTAATAGTAAAAGAGTTTAATCTGAAGGCTAAATAAGTAATATATTTTTTTTAATTTTTTCTAATTAATAATTTATCTTTATTTATATCTTAAATGGAGGAACGCCATGAATTTAAATTTTTTTTTGATAATTTTAAGTGATAATGATACTGATACAAATTGTTTCGACAAATTTAGTCTTGAAAGTAAATACTACACTGTTTGGGAATCTGCACAATATTTAAAAAAAAAATAAAGAAGCATTTTACTATATTAAACATTAACATCAGAAGTCTACATAAAAGTTTTGAAAACTTAAAACTTCTCTTGGATGAAATAAAACACAAGTTTAGCATTATTTGCATAACAGAAACGTGGTGCAAATATGATGAACGAAATTTACATTTTAAATTAATTAATTACACGTCAATTCATCAACTGCGGAAAAAATATTGTGGCGGAGGCGTAAGTATTTTTGTTTGCAATTCAATTAACTATGTCCCACGTTATGACCTATGCATTAATGAAACAGATTGTGAGTCATTATGCATTGAAATTGTTAATACTACTTATAGGAAACCAGCTGGCAATTTAAAAGTGTTTAAAACTCTTTTAAATACATTTTTAACTAAAGTCAACAAAGAACGAAAGCATGTATACATAGTCGGAGACATCAATTTGGACTTGATGAGACATGCTTCAAATAACATTAAATATTTTATAGATACCCTTCTTCAACATAATGTTATTCCAACAATAAATAAGCCAACCAGAATAACTAATAACTCTTCTACACTACTAGACAATATAATCACCAACAATTTTTATGAAAACCCTATTTATACTGGTATAATTAAGAGCCGTTTTTTCTAAGAATCAGGCAAATTCCTGAAACTGTGGAAGTGACCTCCTCCAAATTGCTTGAATTTTTTATATATTGATCAGAATATAGAAAAAACCTGTTGGGGAAAAAAAAAAATTTCAAAAATGTTTCGTTCACTCGGAATCTGGGCTTAAATTTTTGAGATTTTTTTAAAAATTTTTAGAAATTTAGTTTTTCCCACCTTTGAACCCATTTTTTTGGCAAGGCAAAAAGTTGCACATAGCTTTTGTAGTTAATATCAGACGTAACCCAAAAGCTCTCTCCAAAAAATATAAAAAAGTTGCGTGACACTGTGCGGTTGGCTAATTATCATAGTTCAAAAGTACAAAATCAATCACTTTTGTCAATTTTTAATCGGAGTTAATTCTAGCGGCGAAGTGTTGCACACAATTTTTCTTTTAGGATTTGAAATTATCAAAGGTATTGAGTCTAAAAATGCAAAGAAAGTTATGTGATACCTAAGGCCTATTAATATATTAAGGCTTGAAATTGGAAAAAAATGTTTTAGTATACTTACAAAATGAACCATTACGGCAGAGGCGCTTAGTTTTGTAAAAATGTAAACATATCCAACTGTCAATACAAAAAGGTCCTAACATAATAATAAAAAAAATTCGTGTGATTTTGTCACACGCATGATATAACATGAATTAAAAACTGAACAAAAATCTAACATCAAGATAACTATATTGCTAATTAAATAAAACATAAATCAAACATTTAAATGTTTTTCCATTTAAAAATTAGTTTTTCATTTATTAATAGAGTCATTTACACACATTATCCACCACATCACACATAATTTCTACTCTGCTGCAGTAAGTTTCTCTAAGAATAATGATATGACTGTATTATAGTCTTCTTCGGATAATGAATAATCGCCACAACCACTGGTTAGAAAAGGAGCATTTACTAAACAGATAATTTTATCAGTTTGGTTATTTATCTCCTCGGTAGTAACTGGCCAGCGAAAAGTATTCTTCTCTTGCCCGTTAATCATACAATTAACTCTGATCCCAGTTATAGATACTTAAAAGTATTAGCGCAACATTTACAATAATATAATAAAGAGTTTATGATTTGTTTAATTTTGCTTACATTCAATAAAACTTGTAAAGTCTTATATAATGTCATTCTGAAATTATTTTTACATTTTATTTATATTCCTTTTATTTTAGAGCACTGTTTTGTAAAACAAAATAAAAACTTGAAACTAATATATACTTTGAATAATATTACCTCCACAATATATCCAATATTCCATTGTTTTTCATATGCAACAGCAACCCAATCATTCACTTTCCATACAAGACAAATTTCTTTTGCAAGATTGGCGATGTCTTCCTCATATTTATTATCATCTTCATTGTCTCCTGCCAGATTAAAGTCATCATTTTCGCCATAAACTTCTTTGTTATCGTTAACCTGACTATTTTCATTATTTTCTGTTGTCGGTTCTACCAGCTTACCTTTTCTTTTCAGGTTACTAAATCTATAATAATATCAATTGTACATATTTTTAAACATATGTAAACAAACACACAAAATTATAACTTTCACCTAAATTTTAATTTCATATTTGTAAAAGAACTATTTAACAGTCAGAAACATAATCTAATTTGCAAAAGTTTTGATAGCAACAATGCCTACCTTGAAAATAAAGATCTTATCTGTTGGCTAGTTACATATTGATCAGGCGGAAGTTCTCTCCTCAGCTGCATGTGAACCTGCTCAGGGCTCATTTTATTACCTGATTCTTCTCCACGAATAAAGTATTTATACAACAGTTCTATCTGCTGATTTGAAAATCTAAAAGAACTTCGAACTGGTAATGCCCAACCTTGCAATAGAAAAATGTTCATGCAATGTGGTTTGTCTTTTACGGAAGCAATGTTAGAGGATGAAGAAATTGGCATATTTAGTTGTGAAGTAATTTTCATCTTATGAACAAACGAGTTGCGAACTTTATCCAATGATGTTAATGATTTCGGAACTGTATAAAGACCGGATAGCATGTGTTCTTCTAACTCAGCATCGCTTTCAAATGATAAAGTACAATTCATTTCAGTGCAAAATCTTAATGAATATAATTGCCTGTCTCTTCTTTTCTGTTTTTCCTTAAGTGACTTGTTACGCTTAATTGAATTATCTGTTTTGCTATATGGCAACAACAACTTAATCGAGGGTTGAATTTTAAGATTTCCATACTCTTGTTCAATTCCCTCACCGATATTGAAATAACGCCACATCTTCATACTTTTCTCACCAAACTCAAATGAGTGATAGTTGCTAATGTTCTTAATCTTTGGTCCAGTAACTACAGTTTTATCATTGCTAATTTGAGCAACTGCTACTTTTGCATCTTTAGCGCCAAAACTATAATGCATAGCCTTGTGTATATCTTCAGCAGTCAAAAGATTATTACCAGAGTCAACGTAACTCCTTAAAATTGTCTTTACAACTGTACTCTCCCTGTCACATTGATCTTTTCCACAACAGGGTTCATTATAATCATATCTCAGCAACTTTATATCTCTCTCTTTGCATACATTGTAGATTGCTTCAGCTGAAAGATTTCCCTGATAGCAGCCGGCATTATCAGATTTGGTAAACATTTTCTTGATATGCGGTTGATCAATTCTGAATTGGTCTAAAACTGCAGTGGCTAACGAAACAACATCACCTATTCCCTGATCACACCTATACATTGAAGTAAAGTAAACACGTTTGAATAACTTTCCTGCTATTTTTATGAAGAATATATCCACATGTAAACTCATTCCGTTCTTGCCAAAATACTCTCTTTGGCCCTCTCTGTATCGAACCGGAAGAATTTTTTGACAAAAATCTTTAAGCCAGAAAGCAGTTTCATCGTTTAATTGCTTAAAAGCTTCGATTTTTGCCTTTTTCTGTTGAGAATCTCTCATCAGGTGTTTTATGTAGTTGAATACATCCTTTACAGCAATTTCCAAATCATAAATAGAATCAGCATCGTCAGAATTTTGAATTGTTAGTTCTTTGATCATCTCGATAGCTTTGCACAAATCATAGCAATCGGCACATACCACTTCTGATATCTCTGTGTTGGATTGAAGATTTTTTCCAGATGGATCTGGTAAGGCATGTTTTGAGCTATGAGAAGAAATGTTTGAGTCATTGACACTACAATTGGTTTGATAACTTGTTTTCAAATACCTTTTTCCTTTTTCAAGGGCAGCTTCGAGAGATTTAGAACTAAATCTTTGTGCCAATTTTTGTAATGTTTGAAAACCATTCGTGCCTGAAGCAGTAACATCATCTAATCCAGCTTAGCTTTTTCGACTTGAAGGTTTTATTGCATGCAATACTTTCCACAAACTTGAATCAGATAATGGTATATAATTGTTTTCACTACAACTTTTTCGATCGAACATGATAGCGTGGCTATATTTTGTCGTCAGTATTGCATGCACTATCTTTTGTTCTTCACCGCTGTCGTATTTTAATTTGGTTATTCCATAAGCAACATCATGCAAAATACCGCTTGTAAATATAAAGTCTAAGAAATGTTCACACTTTGTTTGATCAAGACTAGATCGGACGAATAATTTCTTCTCTGGAAATGCCAACCCTTTATGAGATGCATGCCATTTTCTTGCTGTTTCTATACGATGTTTGGTACACTCAAATGTGTTCATTATAAACTTTTTGGTATACTTGGTATGGTCTAATAATGAGAGGATAACTAACTTTCCCATGGAATCATTTTGCTTATATACTTTCTGAGCACGAATAATTTCAATTGGGAGAGGGCTATTTATTTCATCAACATTTTTACTGTTAAGAAAATCTATAAGTATTTCCTCTTGTCCAGGAGCAACAGCTTCCGCAAATTTTTTCTTTAATAAGTTTTCTAGGCGAACATACTTGCGTTTTAACTTATCTTTAGTAGTATCTTCCAGATATTCGAACTTCCTTTTTAATCTAAATTTTATTGGACTTGCATTAAGAACCTCAGTTACACTCTCACGGCTTCTTAGAGATTCGTCCAAAATCTCCTGTGAAACATTAATTTCACCGGGATCAAATTCTTCATCTGGAGTAGCAGGTGTCATATATGTTTGTTCTTGTTGTGTTTGTGTTTCTGTACATAAATTGGTGTTTTCGTTGACTCTAGATAAAGCAGTTTCTTGCTTTAAATGGGTAAAACACAGCATTGCACCAACTGAAAATACTTCATTGTATCGCTTTGACATTGATATGACGACATGTATTGGTGACGCCCTTAAAGCGGGAGATTTTTTTCCTTTTATATTTAGATGGTGAGGATGAAAGCATGTTTTTGGAGGACTCCATGCAATACCAAACGTGTACCGGTGAAAAGCACATATTTGTTCATCCTTTTCAAGATTTCTTTCAAGTCTATTTGCAATAAGTCCATTTTCTTCCCAAATATTATTATCGTTTAATCGCATGACCTAAAAACAATTTTTTAAACAATTTTTAAGTGTGTCATTTAAAGCATTGTTTATAATCTGACTCTTCACGAAAAATGTTTACAAGTTTGAAATACATTGTTGTTATTATTAAAATACAATATTGCAAGAGTGTGATTAATTTAGTGATTATTTATTAAAAGAGTGAGGAATTAATTAAAAGAGCTATTTTTTTTTGTTTAAAGAACTTTGTCTCAAAATCTTATTGCAGAGAAGTTATAAAGTATGTAATTATAAAAATTATATTACAGTCTGCGTAAATTTAAAATACATAATTACCTTTAAGTTGATGAGGTGTTTCTTAACATCAACATCTCCCAGCTGATGAATGTATAACATTTTGTTTATAATTTTATGTTTTTTGAATGATCCACAATTTCCTTTTGAAAAGCAACAACAGTTTTCATAAAAATATTTGTTTTGTTTCATACTCAACTAAAAACAAGTTCTATTTATGCAGTACCTATTTCTCAATAACAATGATAAAATATCTACTCTATTTATGCAAATTTTAAAGATCGTTAAAATAAAGTTAAGACATTTTTATGGTAAAGTAAACAACCGCCCACTAACTTGTTTCTCCACAATCGTGATATCAGCGATTCTTCTTCCATTCGATCACCACAAGTTATTTGGTTATGACGTAAATTTAAATAATTCACTTCTGATCATGTATTGTTTTTTATTATTATTTATTTCAATTCTTATGATTTCTATATCATAGTCAGAAACGCTTAAATTTTTTCTTAACATTACGTGCAATGTTTTGTGTAATGCTAAATGCTAATTTTGGATGATAGAAATTTTATTGTGAGCGAAAACCTCATCTGTGTGTCCAAAAAAATATCTCTTCGTACTTAATCATTTTTAACAATTTGTACCTTTATTTTTAACTTAATATCTAAAGATCACACGAATTTTTTTTATTATTATGTTAGGACCTTTTTGTATTGACAGTTGGATATGTTTACATTTTTACAAAACTAAGCGCCTCTGCCGTAATGGTTCATTTTGTAAGTATACTAAAACATTTTTTTCCAATTTCAAGCCTTAATATATTAATAGGCCTTAGGTATCACATAACTTTCTTTGCATTTTTAGACTCAATACCTTTGATAATTTCAAATCCTAAAAGAAAAATTGTGTGCAACACTTCGCCGCTAGAATTAACTCCGATTAAAAATTGACAAAAGTGATTGATTTTGTACTTTTGAACTATGATAATTAGCCAACCGCACAGTGTCACGCAACTTTTTTATATTTTTTGGAGAGAGCTTTTGGGTTACGTCTGATATTAACTACAAAAGCTATGTGCAACTTTTTGCCTTGCCAAAAAAATGGGTTCAAAGGTGGGAAAAACTAAATTTCTAAAAATTTTTAAAAAAATCTCAAAAATTTAAGCCCAGATTCCGAGTGAACGAAGCATTTTTGAAATTTTTTTTTTTCCCTAACAGGTTTTTTCTATATTCTGATCAATATATAAAAAATTCAAGCAATTTGGAGGAGGTCACTTCCATTGACTGCCTGATTCTTACAAAAAATGACTCTTAAAGAAAAACAGGAACGATTTCCTAAAAACAGGAACAATTTCTTTTAAAACGGGAGCGATTTCTTACGGGCACAAATCTAAGCTAAAAAATATCAAAGTCGCCATCTTGTTCCAAATTATATAGTTTAAGTATCGCCGTGGATAGCCTACCGAAAGTCGGTAGCCAAAAAAATAAAAATTTGCCTACCGAAAGTCCGTTTAATTGGCTAAGAATGTCACGTGTCAAAATAGAATTTATCAACCAATAAAAAGCGCTTTTGTTAGAATAAAAATACTGTTAGCCTGCCGTTTAAAACATGTAAAATATGTAAAATATTTTAAGATATTTCTTAAAAAAATAATTTACACATACGTTTTAAAAAATTAATATATCTAGAGTATAATGACAAATTAAAGTCCAATGTGGAATTAAAATGTTTTTAATTTTATTTTTTAATATAAAACAGTAAACTTTTACTTTTAAAATTACAATCTGTTTGGTTCAAAGGTTTCAATGCAATAGCACGCGTATGCGCTTTTTTTATTTAATTTTTTTAAACACCCAATAAAATAATTGGGTGTACGTATTAAATGGGGTATACGATAATGATAAAATAGACAAGATTGTTAGATCAATTTCTGCTTCGGAATGTTCTCCTTCATAAAGTTCCTTAAATCACTTGCTGTTCCTCTAAATTCTAGTTAAACTGATTGTTTTAAAATTGCTTTTCTAAACGTTGGTCTTTAATACTTGCTGTGAGCGTGTAACATTAATCGACCATCTACCTTCGTTCACACATTAGAGTTTGTATACTTCCATTAGGTTTGTATACACACATTAGAGTTTGTATACTTCCATTAGGTTGCGTATAGTAAATACTTCGTTTATAAATAAATTCAGATATTTTTACACTGTAATTGAGTAAGTAAAAACTCATGGGATTATTTATTAACCTAATAAAAGAGTTTAATTTATTACAAAACAGAACTGCCGTAGGTAGTTTTTATTTTTCTAAGAAATACTTAAGTAAACTTCTAAGACAAATTGTGTGACCGTATCAATATTATTATAAAAGTAATTGTTATGACAACACAATTCAAATCCGCGTAATATTTTTGGCACAGCTTTGCTGATGATACAACACTTTGTTGATGATACAACACTTTGTTAATGATACAACACTTTGCTGATGGTACAACACTTTGCTGATGATACAACACTAGCGTAATATTTTTGGCACAGCTCAGGCAAAGTGCCAAATAAACTACTATTAATTAATTTTAATTGATAGTTATGCACGACACCTTAATCAAATGTTCTTAATTTTATAACTCATTAAGGCGTTGCACAGTCGGCCAGAATGCACTTTTACTGGACAAAATTCATAACTAATTTAATATTAGAACTATATTCACTAAAATTAGTATGAGTATTAATATGATGTCTGCGCTTTTTATGAAGGTAATATTTTTTTATTTCGTTGCTATGGATACCTTTATTTTGCTTAGCAACAACCTACTTTTGTTATCTGCAGATATTTTATAAGTGCTATATTCACTAAATTTGGAATGAGTACCAATATGAGATCACACTTCTTACAAAAGTGATAATTTTTTAAATTTAGTTGTTATGGATACTTATATTGCTTAGTTACCGGATACTTTTCTTAGTTACAAAGTGGTAAATTGATATTTGAATATCTTATCGGATTTTTGACCCACCTATATTGAATAAAAATTGAGTATTTAGGTAAATAATGTTTTAGGAATAATAAAAGCAAAAAATAGTGCAAGAAAACGTTATCAATTTTAAATTACATCAAAAAATTATAAAACAATAATACCGTTTGAAGATTGTTTAAGTAATTGTAAAACATCTGAAGGAAATGCTTTATGATTTGTTTGGTGTGATGTTGATTTACGCAATGATGAAATAACAGGATCACTGGAAACTAGGAGTCTATTGATAAGATCAGTATTTGTTGCTTTTCTGGATGTTTTTCGGCTGAAATTTTCGCGATAAGATTTAAAGTCTTTATTTCTAGCCTCTTGAGCTTCCTCTTACATAAGTCCGATGGGTAATGTTAGGCTTTTAATTATGTCATGTCCATGTATCAATACTTTGTGAACTGATTGAGCCATGTAATACCATGGATAAAGGGACACATATAGTCTAAAAGTGTCAAAACAATAATCCTTGAACTTTAAGCAGTCTATTTCATATCCTGAAGAGAGCGTTACCAAGATAATGTAAAATCTGAATATAAGGTTTTGGTCAATACCCAGAATTTCAGCTGTTTGTTCATATGCTGCAAAAGCACGCCTTGAGGTATTGCCATCATTACTTGTTCCAGAACCACCACTTTTAGGGAAATCAACAACAAGTCCCATTTTGTTCATAAAATCAGTCTGAATCTTTTGTTTAGCTACAGATGCCTTTTCTTTGTGTTCTTTAGATCTTGCTTGCCACTTTCTTGTTTCTTTTTTATATGCAATGTGCAATAACATCTCAAAAAATCGAATCCATGCATGAAGACTGGAAAGACCATATTTGAACTCTGTGTTAGTATAATCTATATTAAGGATATCAAGACTATTCATATTTTTTGGAGAGACACCACACACTGAACAGCATTGGTATGAGTTATTTCTTTCAGATAATATTGTTTGAACCTTCCCATCAATCATTGTAAGTTCAATAATACAATTCACTTCAATAGAAGATCCGCAAACCTCTAATAAAATCATACCCAAGCTTTCTATCTCACTTTTAATGTACTGATCTTCTTCAATCACAGATTCCTTGGATTCCATTTTGTATGCAAATCTTATGGGTCTACAATAGGCTGTGGAGGACGACTTTTGATTTCTCCAAATAGGCACCTTTTCGTTGCTGTTGTTAAATCCAGTCAAATCCAATGGGACAAGACAACTAATAAATAATGATTCTTCACGCTTTAAATCTCTGTTAATGTCGGGTTCTGATAAAACTTGTTTATAAATGCTTTGGCCAGTAGCACCATCAAAACCAGCCTTACACGTTAGTGTCATTGTTTTTATTGCTTTGTCGTTCAATATCAAGTGCCTTAGCACAGGTTCCTGAACTGCACAGATTCTTTGCAAAGTATGAGTCATTAAATCTTTTAAAGGAACTGAAGCTAAATAGTCCTCCACTGTTATGTTTGCAGGATAACATTTCAATTTTGCATCTCTGACATCATTGTAAGCGGGGTAGATGTTATATTCTTTCTCCAAGGCTCCGCTTCTAATCAATTGATAGGAAGCTTTTGTCAGACTTGCATCAATTATTAAAGCCAGTGCTTCGTCTGCTGAATATTTAGTTGCTTTATCTGTATTTGATATATTTAAAACATTCTTGGCAGCAATAACAACAGATTCATCTCAAAATTTTTTATTAGCAGCAAAAAATAATTCATTGGATGAATGAGATTCAATTAAACAAGATACACGCCGTTTTTTAGTTTTATTAGAACTATTATCAAATGCAACTGGTTTTCGACCACGTCTACTTGCAGTTGGTTCATTGTCTTTTTTTCTGACAATTAAATATTCATTAAGCCAGTTCACAAACTTCTTTTCAAAATTTTTCACAGTATAATTTGCAGATTTCCACTTTTTTTTATACAAGTAAACAAATCGTTGAACAGCATGTCTAAAATCAACGTCTTTAAAATCAGCAAATTTTGGCTGAATAAATTTTAATATATCTTCAGTAATATTTTGTTTTGAAATACTAAGACTGTTTTTTTGGAGAAAATTATGAATGTCTAAGTTTAACAAAACCATATCTAAATAATTATTGTAAAAAGTATTTTGTATTTAAAAGTAAAATGTTATAATATATATGCCGCCTGGACTACTAATACTTGTTAGTAATTAAGTTACTACAAGTGTTAGTAATTAAAATTAAAAGTAATTAAATTACTGTCAGTGTTAGTAATTAAATTACTAACAACTACCGAAAATATGTTGTTGCTATGTTATGCAAAGTAAGGTATCCATAGTAACCAAAAAAAGTTAACCTCATAAGAATTCTGAATCTCATTTTAATACATACCCCCAATATTGTGTATTTAGCGCAAGTAAAATACTGTTAAAACAACGTTAATGTAAAAATGAGTTGTTGCTATGCAAAATTTAGTACCATAGCAACCAAGTTAAAACATACATAAAATCTGAACGGGGATTTAAGGGGACGAGCAATCAATTAAAACTCGATTGAAGCATCATATAGCTCAAATAAATATAAGACAACACATGGCAAATTGTGGTAATTATTAGTTATTGTGCGGCAAAAAATAAGTTTCTTAAGAAATTTTTTTTTTCAATCTGTGATTTTCAAAGTATAACTGAGATAACATGCTATGACAAATTTATTTCACACATTGGTATTTCTTATCTCTAAATACTCTAGAATAACATGTACTAATTTTTTGTTTCAAAAACGTAGATGTAATTGAAATATAACACAACGTTGATGTCACCGTTAATTACTTATTTATAATTTTTTTATTTTTTAAATTTTTTTAATCTCAATATTCAAATGCTTAGAGTCCTGGTAAGTAAGGGATTTAATATAAATAAATTATCAATAGATTTCTCCTAATATATGTAGATACTAAAATTAAATAGGTTTTCAAGATTAGACAACTAAAATTTTTCCCAGTTTGTCCACCTACTGGCCCACTGTGCGTTGGCGTTGATCATTAGTATGACGGTATAAAAATTTTTTTATTTGCAGGTTTATTTATACTTGAATCTACATATTCTATATATAGGTTTATTTATACTTGAATCTACATAATCTACATATATATATATATATATATATATATATATATATATATATATATATATATATATATATATATATATATATATATATATATATATATATATATTTATAGTAAAATAACTATAAATATATATATATATATATATATATATTTATAGTAAAATAACACTTTACTAACTTGAGCTTCTACTGTCAGTTTCTCCTTCAGCAGTATTATCAGGAACCTGGCAGTAGAAGCTCAAGTTAGATATTTGTTTTTTTTGTTATATTTTCTCTCTCTCTCTCTCTTTCTCTCTCTCTCTCTCTCTCTCTCTCTCTCTCTCTCTCTCTCTCTCTCTCTCTCTCTCTCTCTCTCTCTCTCTCTCTCTATATATATATATATAAATATATATATATATATATTTTTATATATATATATATATATAAATATATATATATATTTATGTTTGTATGTGTATATATATATAGTTTAAAAGGTTGGACAAAGCAAGGAATTGCATCTCCACAAACTTTAAATAACTTCAACAAATATTGCCTTGGTTTTTAGTTTATAAATTACAAAGTATAAAATTTTTGTAACTTATTTAACGAAATGCACCACGAGAAGGTAAACCATAGGACTTGGCATTTCATATTTCTAGATTAAATACAAAACAAAAAACAAATAAAACAAAAAAGGAAAAAATGTTGTTACTAAAAAACTGTTTTTTTTTTCTTTCTCTTTTTCTTTAAAACTATTTCTTTTTATTTTATAAGATTAGATTTTTATTTATCTTAAAGCTTGGATCAAAAAATAGCTCAAAAAATAAAATATGACATTGCATACTGAGGTTTTATAAATACTTTTACAATCTGTATCTAATCTATACAATCTAAATAATACTATTTAAATATAACTATATAATCTGTAACAATCATACTATATAATACTATCTAAATATAACTATATAAACTGTAACAATCAATTTAATATATATATATATACAAAAATTATAAAGTTAATACTTAAATCATTTTTTTCCATAACAAGTGCGACAAAACCAATACCTTGCTTTTAAAAAGGAATTCTCTTTTTGTCCTACACATTTTTTATGTGACCACAACAAGCATGAATCACATGCTATTGCATTGCCAGTTTTATTTTCTTCGCTTGTGCTCATCAGGCAAACAGCGCATGGCCAGATATGTTGATTTTTTTTAGCCTTGATTACTTTATTAAGTGCTTTCCATGCATCTGAGCTAAAGTATATTTGCAATGAAGAAAGCAACTCTAATGAACTTTCATCAAGTATAGATGATGGAATACAATTCGGTCTTTTTTCTACAGCACTCTTATTGATAAGGGTACCAGAAAGAGCTTTCTGTACGTCGTCAGCTTTTAAAAACCAACTAAGCATCACTATAACAAAACCATTTAATCTTAATAACTAATGCTGTAAAACCATTTATTAATAAAAAAATTCATTAAAACATTTATTAATTTTAATTAAGTGGTCACCAATAAAGTATGTCATGCTGTATTTGACTTTTTAATATAGATAGGAGACCATTTCCATTTTTGCACAGTGATTATCATTAAACATATAAGTTTAAAATTGTGCAAGAAAAGTAATCTTTTTAGTACTAGAAAAAAATCTTTTACTACAATTTACTAGTTAAACTCTTTATAGATGACCCTTAATATAAATTAGAAAGAAAAACTTTTAAAAATAACTTGTTATTTATTAGCTTTAAATGTAAAACAATATTTTTAACATACAAGCATGTCTTTTAACAGGTTCAAGTTTTATAAAAGGAAATGGCACATCAGAAGATCGACAAAGACGTTTTTTAGGAAGACCTATTGTTATATGAGTAGCACCTTTTGCACGTCCACATTGGATAACACTTTGAGGCAAGCAAATCTTTTTTAACTGAGTATCTAAAATAAATGTACAAAATGCTATAATTCCATCCTATTCTTACATAATTAATAAACTCTATTTACTATAATTATCAATCTCAATTGCATATAATTTTTTTGAAATTTATATATACCTAGAACACCTGCTTTGTCCTGCACAACAAAACATTCTTCTTGGTTTTGTTGCAAATTATCGGCAGTAACATATTGCTCTGAAGACTCATTTCTGAAATCGATCTCATTTCTATCCTTTTTGTTAGAGTTTTTAATAAGGTCTACATTGTTTGGTGCTCCTGCATCTGAAAATGTTTGACTTGAGACTATATCAGATACCTTTAAGTCTGTCTCATCAAGTTCATTTAATACCATGACTTTGCCATGCTCCCAACCCTTTTGCAGTTCTTGTAGAAGTTCCATTCTCTGTTCAAAAGAAGGTCCAGTTGACTCTGAAACTAATGTAGCTAATATTGAAGTTGTACGAAGTGCAAGTTTGAATTTTTCGTGCTGAGAAAGAATTGTTTTTTTTCTTGGAGCAACACAAATCTCCATACAAGACTCCTTAGTTTCCGAAAAAGTATTAAAAACTCTTTGATGCTGACGATAATACTTCATTGTCCACCTTTCCAGACATAGCTTGGCTTCAAACAAATTCAAACCTAGCAACTGGCGAACTGCAAAGATATGGTGACATGGCAGACCCATTGATTTTCTAAATGTACAACCACACATATCAGAAGTGACTATAAGCATACCTTCACTGCTTTTAACTATATGGTTTTCATTGTCACAAAAAAGATGTACTTCAGAACGCAAGGAAAATTGTTTCAATACTTGCTCAAATGCATATGTTGTCAGAAAATTTTTATAACCTGTTTCAGCAGAATTAGGTTCAAAAAAGTCAATACAAATTTTCTGCATTTTGAAAATAGTTTTGTGATCTCTCTCATTTCGCATTGAGGCTAATAAAACATATAAAATCTCAAGGAAGTTTTCTAACATACTATTAAAGTCAATAACTTCTTTCAGTTTTCCATTAAAATTTCCCAGACGGTTGTTAGTGGTGTTCATAAAATTAGCACATGCATAATTTAAGCCAAAGACCCATTCATTACGAATGTTGTGCCAATTATTATTAAAATAGTCGAGAACTGTAGTTGGCGATGAAGAAACAAATATCTCATAAAATTCATTATATTGGGCCTCTGATCTTGCATATGCTAATTTTTGAATGAGTTCTAGACAAGACGTTTGTTGCCCACTTGTGATGCCAAGTTTTACAGAAGAAATTTCACAATTAAAAGTTCTGAAAATAAAAATCCTTTAACTAACTATTTTCACAAGTAACATTTAACTAGCTGTTACTAGATTATTTTACCTAAGAGTGTGAAATAGGCAAAGTTAAAGAGACGCATCAGGAAAAGAAGCACGTACAACATCTCTCTCGATCAAGTCTTTGTCTGTCATTATGGCATTAGTTTTAGGACAGAAACAGTTGTTTCTTTTAAATGTTTCTACAAACCAACTAAAAATATTATAAAGATAGTTATTTTGACAAAAAAATTACCATTAAATAAAAAATACTATCTTTACATACATGTTATGACACAAATAGTCAAACCTCAATGATGTCGCATCTTCATTTGTAATTAAACCAACGGCAGCTACTTCACTTTCACCTATTTTAGTAAAATTAACATTAATTAAAAAACAATTTAGCAACAATGCAAATGCAAAATATAGAAAGTTAGTTGGCATATTGTCACCATGATCACCCAGTTACTGTAAACCTGAAATCCAGTCCAACCCGTTCCATGTCCTGCTGTCTAGTTGGATTCGCTTTCTAAGCAAAGACAAGAAGAAGTGCATTTCCTGTCATCATTACAATGACTTTTGTATTTCTCAATATGTTACTAAGATAGCTAACTTGTGACTTTTTCTCTAGACAACCTAATCACTTACCTTAACTCCTTGATATGTGTCTTAAACCTGACCCTAGCTTGCGTACAGTCTCTTCTTTTTCTCCTTTAGGTGGTTCCGCGAATGCAGTGTTTTCCATAAATCTTTCGTCTTGTACTTCTTCTTCGGATTCACCCTATCATTGCAATACTTACTACTAACCTAAAGCTGACTAGAATTCATTTTGCAATTTTTTTTATGATGCACTTGGGGCTGATGACTTTTCTCTTTCTGCTGAAACATGCTCCTCCTATATAACCTCCTGGATTATGGTAACTATGAAAGCTTTGATTCTTTCAGGTTTTAAGTCAAGCCCCATTTTACTCAATGGTTCTCGCCTGTTTGTGCAGCAGCTATATCTAATTGTAATCATTCTTTTCATCTTTTCTAAAAGAACAACTCTCATGAGAACAAACTCATATTTAATATTGCAAGAAATCAATGTAAAAAGTGATTTTTAATGCTAAGTATCATTATTCCTAGTTTACAAAATAGTGTACCTTACCTTAGAAGTTAGGCTCTATAGACTTTAGTATAATCCTTAACAGTGTCATTAACAAACTTAAGTATAACATTTCATTTTTAATTCATGGGTCTGTTCTTTTACTTCTCCTAAGGATAAGGCAGAACTATTAACAAATAACTTTTTCTCTAGATTGACACTTGATTCTAATTGCAACACCCTTCTTGCTATTCAAATTAAACAAGTTAACCCATAGTTAGACATCCATTTTTCAACTAAACTCTTTTACTGCTTGTAGTCCAGATAACATTCCTTTTGAAATATTCAACATGAATTTGCATGTGTGCAATTCTTCTTCTTTCTACATCTTTACCTTTGGTTCTTCATTAAGATGTGTTACGTTAGTAGTTACTTAATGTTTCAATTAAATCATCAAATTTTTTTCAATACTTTATTGTGCTACAACGTTTCGTTCGATCATCTTGTAATCTGTCAATTACAAGATGATCGTGCATTTAAAGCTAAATTGTAAATGTGAAATGATTTATAAATGTATTTCTTGTCAAATGTCATGTCCCTTTTCTATGAAGTACATTTTCTGATTCAAAAGTACTTAATACAAAGTTTATATGCAGTTGTACCAGTTTACTGGTACAACTGCATATAAACTTTGTATTAAAAAAAAAGTTTGGCAGGTTAATTTAACTTATATATAAATAGGATGACAATTCAATATTATTAATTTGAAAATTTAACAAAACAAGTGGTAATTAATTTTTTTAGAGCAGGCATATTTTTTTTTTCAGGAGTATATAATCTAAAATAAATTAATAGCATAATAAACGTAAAATTTATCAAAGTTTGTTGCTTTATTAAATATTATTTACTATTAGTTTACTTTACCAAACTAGTTCAGGTTACCTAACGCACAAGTTTTTTTTTTCATTGAACTAGTTCAGATAACGTAACTTGTTTGTTAAGGCTCCGGCTAATTGCCTTAACAAACAAGTTACGTTACCTGAAAAAAAGGCAATTTGCAGGAAGGTTTGTATAATTTCTTTTTTAAGAGTGTAAGAAAAAATTCCATATTTTCAAAAACTCTGGAGAGCAATCCGACTTGTTTAACTACCTTTCCACTAGTCTTCTTCCTATCATAAGCAAGGTTTTTGAATCTTTCATTAACAAACACTTAATCTATCATCATGAATCAAATAACTTACTTTTTGATCATCAATATGGACAAGATAGGGTTTTTCGTGCATTAGATAGAGGTGGAGAGGTTAAGGCTATCGCTCTTGACATATTTAAAGCTTTTAATAAAGCTTGGCATGCTGGTCTTCTCCATAAGATTTCTTCTTACAGTGTATCTGGTAACATCTTTAAGATTATTGAGTCCTTTTTTTCCAATCGTAGTATAAAATTTGTCCTCAATGGACAGCACTCCTCTTTATATCCTGTAACTTCAGGGGTTCCTCAAGGTTCTATCCTTGGCACTATATTCTTTTTAATTTATATTAACAATCTTCCAGATATTCTCACATCTTAGGTGGCATTGTTTGCTGATGATACTACCATTTATTCTTATCGTGACAAGAAGCCAACACTCTCTGAATGCTTGGAGGGGGCATATGAGCTTGAAGGATATCACTTCTGCTACAGCATGGGCATACAGTGGCTGGTGAACTTTAATTCAGATAAAACTCAACTTTTTTCAGTCAATCATTATCATAATAATTTAGATCTTCCTATATTTATGAATGGTAATGTACTTGATGAGTCATCTACTCTTCATCTTCTTGGATTAACTCTTACTTCCGATCTTTCTTGGAAACCGTATATCAAATCCATTGCAAAATTAGCCTCTTTATTGTGCTTATGGAATACTGTTGCCATATCTGGGGTAAATCTTTTAATAATGCTTTTTCTTTTTTAAACTAGGTGCAAAAACGCATTGTAAACATAGTTGGCCATGCTCTTGCAGCCAACCTCCAACCATTATCACATCGTCATATTGTTGCTTTTCTTTCTCTTTTCTACAAATACTATCATGGTTCCTGCTCAAAGAAGCTATTAGCTCTAGCTCCAGCAACCAAAACTCATCTGACTCGTCATTAAGTAAAGTCATAAGTTTTTACTGTATTTATCACTGCATGGTCTTTTATTTGTCTAGTTTTTTCCCCCTACAATTCAATTTTTTGGAACGCTCTCCCATTTTTATGTTTTTCTGACTCTTAACCTTAAAGACTTAGAACCTACAACCTTTAAAGTCTTCATTCATAAAAAATAAATATTTGTATATGAATATATAAACTTGTTCATTTCCTTTATACATTTTGTGATTGGTTGATACATTCCTAAATTGACTGTTATCAATATTATTTACAACAGTTGATCTAGGGATGTATCAACCATATCATTAATGTATAAAGAAACACATTAACCACAACTATCTTCACAAAGTACAATATGAACAGGCAGACGAATTTGTAACAGTTTATATGTTGCATCAAAACAAAGGATATGAATTGTACGCACTGTGCATAATATCGTCTTGAAAAAAATCCCTTTCAAATTATTGTCAGAATCTAATAAAACTTCAACATTAGCATCTGAAAATAAAAAAAGTGATTGTTTTAATAATAATTAAAAATAATTTATGTAAATAAATAAAGTTTAGAAACATTTTCTGAATGGCTGAATAAAAACATTAGAAGCAGCTATTACTATAACAAAGTTGTGTTATCAAATTTTGCTATTACATACCATTTTTTAATTTAACTTTTCATTACGAAAGTTTTATTTGATTTCTGGCAATCAGCTTCAGGGTAAAGCTGATTTGAAGTGTCAGGTTGAAGTTGAAGCTTAATCAGCCTAAATTATTTTCTGATTCTAACATCTCTATCTATATTAATTAATTCAAACAAAGTCAAAAAATATATGAATATTTGTTGCCCTTTAATTGGTAATAAAAGCTAAAACAATAGATACCTATGTAGATACTGTACAGTAAAATCTAAACATCTGTTAAATTTTATCATAGAAAATAAAAAATCAAGCAGGCTTTTTTAGCTGGCATCCCAAGACATTCAAAATGAAAATTTTTTTACCTGGCATCCTATTCAAATTAAATTATTTTGCGTGGACAAGACTAAAAGATTAGTGGTCGCACACAAAGTTTGTCCACATTTAAAGCAATTTTTTTAGACACACTGACCACGGCAGTTCGCATCTTTTAACTTTTAAAGCGTTTCAATAATTTGTGGTAAAAAGGTAAACTTATCTACTTAGAAAAAAACCAATTCTAAAAAAAAAAGAAACAAAGTTGTAACGAAATAAAACATTATATTTTATTCATTTATTTATTCATTTATAATTTATTCATTATTAACTTAAAAATAGTAAATTCCAAAAAAATATTTATTTTGTAAAACTTTTTTAAAACTTTGTATTCTTTTTTTTAGGTAGGTAATTTTAGCTACCGAATTTCATACAATTTGAGGAAAAAGGCAGTATATTTTAACTAAAATTAACTAAAAAAATTCATGATTTTTTTATAAATGTATTTACCACATTTGATCCCAGTCTGAAATTACTTCCTTTATATTGCCCGATTTCCAGCGTTAATACGAAATACTGGAGATAATGAACATAACAATTGCTCTGTTTGAAAAATGTAGTTAAAAACTTAAAAAAAAGTTTTAAATAGCTCCAAAAAATTTAGTTAAAAAAAATTTGGTCCAAAAAAATTACTTTAAATGTGGACAAACAAGGCGTGCGACCGTACACCCTTTCGGGTAAGACTTGATCGGTGCACTCCTAGAATATATATTTACATATACTAAATATAATACATATATTTATAGTTATTATATAATTTTATTTGCATCACTGTAAACAATTTATCTAGATTAATTAATTTTAGATCTAAAAATAAACTTTTAAAATTTAATCATCTAAAATTAGAAGTTATTCATTTAGTATCACTTGCATAAAATCATTTGAGAGGCAGTTTAGGAGTAACTCCTAAACTTTAGGAGTTACTCCAAAACTTTAGGAGTAACTCCTAAACTCACTCTCTCTCAAGCTGATTATAATAATCCTTATCAACTTCAAGTTCAGCATCAAGTTGAAGCTGAAACTGTTCACCCTAAAGCTGAGACTGATATGGCAACAACAATCCCTATTTTCAATTTAATAAGTCAATTTATTAGCTTTCTAAACAAAACCAGAAAGATTCAGAAAATATAGTTTAAATTTGACCTAATAAAACACTATAAAGTCAATAAATTACAAATTATTGAGCAATAAAAACAGAAACAAATGGAGAAACATTATTTAAAAACATGCCAAATTTAAGAGAAAAAAAAAATAAAATAAAAAACAAGAAGCATTATCAGTTCATAAGACTACTTACTATATTTGTCTTTTAAAGTTGTAACAAAGGTTGTGATATTATTCCTGTTTTCAACTTTGTTAGATGAAGCAGCAATGTTTGAAAGATCTCTTAGAGTGATAATTTTACCTGTGGATTTAATCAACTCTTTTTGTAGCAGTTTTTTGTTCGGTTTTAAATGCATTAACTCTTTAGCTTTCTCAATAGCGATTAATAAGCAATAATAGATTTCAAAATTAATTGGTTTATAATGTATGTATGTATGTATGTATGTATGTATGTATGTATGCATGTATGTATGTATGTATGTATGTATGTATGTATGTATGTATGTATGTATGTATGTATGTATGTATGTATGTATGTATGTATGTATGTGTAATTAGTGTAAATAACTGTATTATATATAAACTATTGTTGTATTGCGACAGAAGGAACGTTGTGGGTGTGTCATTTATTACATTGTATATAACGTTTATAATGTTTATTATACCCTCGGGGGTATTTGCAAATGTATATATATTGAGTAAAGATATTTACAAAGTGTGTGAGAAAAACAAATATAGAATTAATATTACAAGCTATTTCGGCAATGAGTATAGTGATAAAGTTTGCAGATTTGGTGTCGCAATACGATGGTTCGGGTGAGTTTTCAGAATGGATACAAAAATTGGAACTGGTTGCAAAACTTCAAAAAGTTGACGAGTTGCATGTGGTGCTCCCATTATTTCTCTCCGGTGGAGTGTTTGCCGTTTATCAAGGTCTTAGTGATGAAATAAAAGAAGACTACAAAGAAGTAAAAAATGCACTGACTACTGCCTTCTCTGCTTCTCCGCTAACAGCATACGAAGAATTCGTAAATCGCCGTCTTAAAGAGAACGAGTCTGTTGACGTATATCTCGCAGAATTAACGAGGCTGAGCAAGCTAATATCAACTCACGTAAGCGAAGAGTGGATAAGGTGCGCATTCATTCTCGGGTTACCTGACGAAGCAAGAAAACAGCTGCAAACCGCATGCTCAATATCAACAATGTCGCTGTACCAGATCGCTGAAAAATCAAGAAGTTTGGTAATTTTACGTCGTAAAGAATCATGTTTTGTTAGTTGCGTGAATCCTGTTGCCGTCAGTCAAAGGCAGGTTCCTCAAGGACGCGGAAGAAAGACCATAACTTGCTACCATTGCGGCGAGGATGGACATATCAGTCGAAATTGTAGCGAAGAAATTGACAAAAAGAGGTGCTTTGTATGTGGAATGGACAATCACCTGGCCCTGCACTGCTATAAAAAGTGTACGAACTCAAAAAACGTGGAAGGGAAGCCACCCGTTTTTGTGCGAGCGGCTTCCCACAAAATTTAAAACCGCCAACTCTCTGCGTATATGTTAATGGAAGAAAAATAAAAGCATTGTTGGATACTGGATGCTCCAAATCCATTTTAAGTCGGGAAATTGTAAACGCAAAAAATGTCAAACTCGCAAGAGAAAAGGTTGTTATGATGAATGGAAACTCAATTGAAATAAAACACCAGATTGTTGTTAATCTTTCTATAAATGATACCACCATCGATTTGGAATGCCTGGTGGCAGACATTGTTCCCAAATATCAAATGCTACTTGGTATGGACGCAATACGACTGCTTGGAGGTGTCCAAGTCGGGAGAGACGGCGAAACCATACACTTCAATGTGGAACAACTAACTATCGGTGCTACTGCTGTTTCTCAAGAAAAAACGAGTGAAGTATCCTCGTCTAATGACTAAAATCTTAAAAAAGGTATTATCCTTAGATAAGTTTGTCGAGTCTGGGACGGATTCATTTATTGATGATATCATTGTCAATAACAACATAGTGTCAAGTTGCAGAGTTCAAGAACTCTTGAAAAAATATGGCTTGGATTCTAAGTTGCCAGAAAAACTTGTCGGTGGTCGTGTGCTTGGATTGCGAGTGTACAAACAATGCAACCAAGTCCGTTGGAAACGTGACAACATACCCAAAGTTCCGGAAGGAAAAATGACACGTCGGCAAATCTTTTCTTGGTGCGGACAGCTGACCGGACATTTTCCAATAGCAAATTGTCTGCGTCCTTCGTGCAGCTATCTAAAAAGAGTTTCGAGTAGTTGTGGATGGGACTCTTTGGTGAACGAACGAGTTGTTAAATTAGTAAGCAGTTTGAATGAAAGACTTACAAAGGAAGATCCCGTTCATGGGTCATGGAACGTCAAAAACATTTCTGAAGCAACAGTGTGGTGCGATGCAAGCAGTTTAGCTGTTGGCATAGTTTTGGAAGTGGCTGGGGAAATAGTAAAAGACTGTTCGTGGCTGAGGAAACAAGATGATACGGCTCACATTAATCTTGCAGAGTTAGAAGCCGTGATAAAAGGAATTAATCTAGCAACAAAATGGGGATTCGAATGTATTAACATAAAGTGTGATTCGGCTACTGTTGTCGGTTGGTTGAGATCCTTAATTATCGGTGACAAACCCGTTCGAGTACACGGTCTCGGAGAACCACTTGTCCGTCGCCGGTTGTCATTAATTGAAGACCTTGTAAAGGAGTGCAATATAAAATTAAAACTTTTCCTGGTAAAGTCAGCAGAAAACAAAGCCGATGCTCTTACGAGGGTACCACAGAACTGGCTGCATGCAAACCATTCTGCAATGACAGCAAACATTGTACCGCCTGATGTGAAGTCGTTTCATAATCTTCATCACTTTGGAGTCAATCGAACACTTTATTTGATGAAACAAACATATCCGAAGGAGAAAGTTTGCAGAAAAGACGTTGAATCAGTCGTGAAAAGTTGCGAAAGATGTTTATCGGTGGATCCTGCGCCGATTAGATGGGAAGAAGGAAATCTTGAAGTTGGAAAGAGCTGGCATCGTTTGGCTATTGACATAACCCACTACAAATCAGAGATTTACTTGTCTATTATTGACTGTGGAAAAAGGAGCAAGTTTGCAATTTGGAGAAGGCTACAGAACGAGAAAGAAACAACAGTGTGCTTCCATTTAGAAGAAATATTCCGAGAAAGAGGACCTCTGTGGCAAGTTCTACTTGACAACAGCAAGACTTTTCGCTCAAAACTCGTTGGTGAATTATGCGCAGATTGGGGAGTGTCCATCTTGTTTCGTTGCGCTTACAGGCCATCTGGAAATGGAATTGTTGAACGTCATCATCGCACAATCAAGCGCATAGAAGCCAGAAGTGGCAAAGACCCGTTAAAAATGGTATATTGGTATAACATAGCTCCCAGAAATAATGGTGAGGAAACATCGCTCCCCTACAAAGCTATATTTTCCTACGAGTGGAAACCACACACAATTTCTGCCAAAACTAACGCGGAAGTTCTCCACAACTATACACAAGGACAAGAAGTATTTGTAAAACCACCTGACTCAAAATGCACGAGCGAATGGAACAGAGGAAGAGTCTCAGATGAAAGACGAGGAGTTTCGGTAGAAATCGATGGATTGCCGAGACACATGTCGGACGATCGTCCTGCTCCCATTGTAGCTGACTTGTCTATCAGAGAATCGGAAGAACCCATCGCGGATAACCTAAATCTCCGAAGATCGACGCGAGTGCGGAGGTTTCCGAATAAGTATGCGGACTTTGTGATCTAGAGATCAAGGGGTGTTGTAATTAGTGTAAATAACTGTATTATATATAAACTATTGTTGTATTGCGACAGAAGGAACGTTGTGGGTGTGTCATTTATTACATTGTATATAACGTTTATAATGTTTATTATACCCTCGGGGGTATTTGCAAATGTATATATATTGAGTAAAGATATTTACAAAGTGTGTGAGAAAAACAAATATAGAATTAATATTACAGTATGTATGTATGTATGTATGTATGTATGTATGTATGTATGTATGTATGTATGTATGTATGTATGTATGTATGTATGTATGTATGTATATATATATATATATACATATATATATATATAAACTATGTTAGTGTATTTTACAAATAGAGTGCTTAATGTCCTTAAAGAACAGAGCAATAATAAATTAGTAAAAACACTTATCTAATTTTTACTGGTCTTCAACAACTTGTTTCACCATCAGCAGGCTCATCAGAAAACCATGTATATATATATATATATACAACATTTTAATACTGATTAAACATGATGGTAAACCAGTGGTACTTGGTATAAGCGTATACATTCCTGTTTATTTGGATTTAAAATTGCGATTTTCATCTTGAAGTTTTCTGTTTTTTTCTGTAGCCATGGCAAAGTTTAATGTAGTAGATTAACTTCTACAACACATATCCTCCACACCAATTAAATCTTACCATCTCAAATCTAATGGTAACAGAATCTAATGGTAACAGCATCTTATACAGTATGGCTGTTGCAAACACTTTCAACAATTTTTATAAAACAATACAATGCCCATCTAAAAGTAAAATGATTTCTTCTTATAGTACCTTGTCTGGCTATTTAAAAAATTCTAATTCTTTTTTCTTAATCTAGTTACTGAATATGGTGTCTAATTTAATAAAAAAAAATATAGAAAACAATAAAAGTTTAGATCCCACACACCTTCTTAAACTTAATTATCATGTTACTTCTAAACCTCTTTGTACCATATAATAGTTCTACTAATAAAGGCTTATTTCTAGATATCTTTAAGATATTCAAAGTCATTCCTATACATAAAAAAGGTTCTATAATGGACCACACAAATTATCAATCAATTTCTCTTCTATCTAACATTATTCTATAGCTTTTTTTTGAAAAAAATCAAAGTCTCCACAAATATAAGTATGGATTTTATAGCAGACACTTAACAACTCATGTACTTGTTAAAATAACTGAAACTATTAAAAAAGCTCTTGACAATAAACTTTTTACATGTGGATTGTTACTTGACTTGGAGAAAGCCTTTGATTCTGTTGATCACTCTAATCTCCTAAGTAAATTAGAACACTATGGTGTTCGAGGTATTGCTTTCCAATTGTTTTCATCATACTTTCTTAAAATTTTGCAATTTGTCTTCATTAATAATGCCAAATCTTTGCCAATAAAATGCTCCATAGGTATACCCTAAAGTTCTGAATTAGGACCATTGCTATTCCTCATTTTTATAAATGATCTTAATATCTAAAATTTTAAAGGCTTATTATTTTGCTGACAACATAAAATTACTCATAACAAACCAACCATTAAAAAAAATTAGCAAATATATTAGTCATTTATCCAATCTAGTTACAAACTTAGTTTGTTAAAGTGCAGTACTTTAACAAACTAAGTTTTAATACCAACAAAACTGAACTCATCATTTACAAATCACATCAATCTAAAAAATATAAAAACCTAAACTTAAAACTAAAATATATAAAAACCTAGTTTCATTAAAATATCTTAGAATCAAAACTGACTCAAATCTATCCTACTCCTCTAGTCTTAAAAACTTAACGGTGAAATTGTGTAGCGGTGAAATGGAATGCTAGCCAAAATGTGTCACTATGTCAATTATGAAACTTTACTCAATATAAACCATTCAATTTTTTGGATCACATCTCAGATATGCTTGTCAGGTTTAGGGACAAACCAAGTCTTGTGCATTTTTTAGATTATTTAACCTACAAAACAAAGCTTTAAAAATAATATACTTTCAACAATACAATTTTAATTCTGACATCAATTACTTATTTAAAAAAAAAAAAATACTCAAAATGTGTGATCTTGAATCAAAAAAGTAATTAAACCTCCCTATAATATCTTCAATCTTTTATTAACTTTATATATATATATATATATATATATATATATATATATATATATATATATATATATATATATATATATATATATATACATATATGTGCATTTGTATATGTATGTATGTATACGTATGTGTGTGTGTTTGTGTGTAACTTATATTAAAAACTAATAAGAAATTATTTAAATACAAAACAAAAATTTTTTACTTCAGATACTTCATGATTATGTGTATTATTCATTGTATGTAACACTAAAAATTGACCATCTTCAGAAGCTTTAAAATTCAGGTAGAATGGACAGTCTTTTTTAAAAGTTCTTTAATTATTAGCACAATCAAAATTCAACATAAGACTTTTTTATTCGGTTAGTTATTGGATTATAAGTTATAATCCAATAACAATTATAATATAATATAAATCAAAGTAAATTTCTATACTTTGCTAAAACAATAAACACAATAACTTACGAAGTTTTACGCTTTCCTTTGCCACAATATTTAAATTTTTGACCACCATGAATGCAACAATACTTTATAAAATAATGTTTAATATCAGCTGCCATTAAAGCAGCTTTTTTAGGAATGGATTTCCTAGCAGCCTCAATAGTTCTAGCATCTCTTACCCACAACTTTATAAAAGAAGTATCTTCGTACTTCTTAATAGCTTCTTTTAAAACTGCAAATGATGCAAAAGAATCAGAGCATGAAAAAGCCATACTTTCGCTAGAAACGCAATAAAGTAAGTTATGAAAACAGCCATATGAAAAATACTTTAAAAAATGTTGTAAAAAAAGATAAAAAATATAAACAAGATTAAATTTTTAACACGTGACATTCTTAGCCAATAAAACAGACTTTCGGTAGGCAAATTTTTATTTTTTTGGCTACCGACTTTCCGTAGGCTATCCACGGCGTTTAAGTATAGAATAATGCATACTATAATTTATTTGATTTAATAAAGTGTTTAAAAACAAACGTCTTAAAACATACCCTTATGTAAATGTAAAATGTAATGTAAAAAATGTAAATGTAAAACCATACATATTTTCAAAGAAATTCTTTAAAGATAATGTAGTCGGTAAGTTGTTTATTTTGAAATGATGAATTGTTTTTTTTACAGTAATTTAAAAATTATATATATATATATATATATATATATATATATATATATATATATATATATATATATATATATATATATATATATATATATATATATATATATATATATATATATATATATATATATATATTAGTAGGAAATCCTACTAGTATATAAATGCTCTGTTCTTTTAAGAACATTGAGCACTCTATTGTGTAGAATACATTTTAAAGTTGTTTAATATATATATATATATATATATATATATATATATATATATATATATATATATATATATATATATATATATATATATATATATATATATATAATGTAGATAAAGAATATAAGACTTCCTAAATAAAATTATAAATAAATAAAATAAAGACTACTTGCTCCACCCCAACCTATCAGTCAATATTGATTGAGAGGTTGGACATATTGCCTTCTATCATATCAATATTAACTGATAGGAATAGTCATATTGCCTTCTATCATGGAGTCGAAACATAAGTATTGTAAATCGTTTATTTATTTTGCAGAAAAAAGAAGTCAGGGTTATTGAATTTCTACCAATAAATTTAGCGCATTACAAATTTTAAAAGTGCATGATATTTGCACTATTCAAATTTGTTCATTTATTCACAGCTGCCTAAATAAAAAGCTACCTCCTATATTTAATAAATGGTTTACCTTACGCAGTGCAATTAGCTGTCAACTTACAAGAAATTCTTGTAGAGGTGCACTGAGTGTGCCAACATAAAATACAATATCCTACGGTAAATATTCTTTTAAATACTCTGCATTAATGGACTTAAATCCACTTCAAAATAAATTAAAATCAATCCCTTTTAACAACATTAGAAAATATGTCCTCATAACCAAATAAAAATACTACTTGTTACATTAAGATAAATAGAAATAATAGTTGTATCACTGGTGATAAAAGATATCTCACTATAGAAGATATATAAGATATAAATATGAATGTTGACTAGTAGCAACCTTCTGTGTGTGTATTTTTTGTTTTATTTGCATTGTTTTTGTTTTGTTTTGTTCATGGCTGCTCTCCTCGATTTAGCCTAGCTATATTAGAGCGAATCATCCAGAATGTAGACTGTACATATATTTTGCAACTTATAACATTCTTATGTAAAACACCTATATTTTTGGTAAATGTGTTGCTTTTTGTTGTTGTTGTTTTTTTGTTATTGTTGGTACATTGGGGTGGACACTTCATGATGCAGTGTCACACTTTAGGTTTACACACTGAGTGTTTAAATTTACACATGCTGGGAGTACATCTATATATTGCAATATATAGATGTACTCCCAGCATGTTTAGATTTACACACTGCACCATACAATGCATTATACTTTTGAATCCTATAGATACTTAAGTATATAAGTTTGAATCGTATAGAGACTTAAGAATATTTGTATAACCCTTAGCGCTAAACAGTGCTCTTAAATTATAAGGTGTACAAACAAATATGTAACAAGTAACAAACCAACTTTGGCTGTTGATAGTGTAACAACTGCACCAAACAAATGATTTAATAAAGTATTTAAAAAAATGTAATTAGCAACTAGAAATATTTTTTTCTCCCATGAAACAGGCAATTTGTTATTTTTATTACCTCTTTAACATGTTTTGAAAAGATTTTGTTTATGATATGAGCTACATACAAATTAATTATGTGCACATTCAGTAAATATCAAATCAGCAAAATACTTGAGACAGAATAGTAACAAAAAAAAAATAACTGTTTAAGTAAAAAAGTTAATGGGGACAAAAACATATCTCCATTTACTTTTTATTGAAAAGATGAGTAGTGTAGTTTTTTATTGAATGAATGTATTTTATTTCTTAGATTTTTATAATATATTTTTTTTAAATTTACCAGTAATTAAGGATAAATTCACCAGTAACAAAATTATACATTTTCAGTTTGATTTACTTGTAAACCAGTTAACTGGTATTGCAATCCCTAGTAATGGAGATAAAACACATAGAATAAAAAGATTCTGAAAATATTTGATTTTTCTCTATCTATATACATTTTCAGCCTTTTTAATAGAATATGCTGGGTGTTCTATTTAAAAAATTCATCCACCTATATGTTTTTTAAGTTACTTTGTTAATTTTTTTACATTAGTTTATGCTTCTCATAGTTTTGGCATTGGTGATCAAGCACATAGATGATCAAACACATGTTTTTCTTGTATTTATTAATCTGACTTGAATGTTTTTTTTTAACTAATATTTGTTTGGTTAAGTTTATTTTTAGCTTGAAGTATTTTTCCTTTTTCTATTCAATTTGTTAAACCATCACTGACAAAAAAAAAAAGGTAGGATCCCTAATACACTTTTTATTCGTCAGATCAGGTCACCCTGCTACTAATAACATGCAACCCTCGGAATTAGGAAAAATGAGGTCGGCAATAGTTTGCCGACCTCAATCTTTTTGAGGTCGGCATCAGGTCGGCAAAAATTATTTGATACAAAGGTCTAACCATAAAACATAGAAACAAGGTCAGCAATTTTTTGCCGATCTTAAATACTTTCAGGTCAGCAGTTAGGTCGGCATTGCCGAATGCCGACCCTAATTCTGAGGGTTGAACATGTAAACCAGTACAACCTGCTTCATATTAACATCAGGAAGGGCATGCAGTTGTAAAAAATTGTTTCAAATAATCCATAATGGCATTTAAATGTTGCTGTAGAGAACCATTGGAAAACACAAGTTTGGAAATGTCAAAGTAAAACTTAAGGAAAAAATTCACTTTACATGTTTGGGGAATTAGTTTGTAGGGAGGTGCCTAATGTTTTTTTATGTTAGCAAAGGTTTATTTGTTTTATTAATATGAATAAACAGAATTTCATAAATGTTAAGGTTTTATTTTTTATTATTTTAAATATAAGTTATTTTTTTGGACTTTGTGTTGTGTTTTTTTAGCATAAATACCTAAGCTGCTTTGTTTTTGTACAACATTTAAATTTCCATACCCTTACTCTGTATTAGTATTCTTAGGAATACTAGCACAAAATACTTTTATTTGTGATTTACAAAGTTTTTTGCAAAAAGTTATCAGGATTTATGTCAATCCTGATAACTTTTTGCAAATTATCAATTATAAAAAATTAATTAATTATAATGATGATCCTCATCATTATGCTAGCGTCCTTGTTTCTTCGCTTCTACAGATTGCATGTTTTTCATAATGCCACTTTTTTTCAATTTTTACTGCATAACTTTTCACAAACTTTCATAAATAAGCTGAAATTTTTACCAAATGTGCTCTATATTATTTCAACTTAAAATACAAGTCACAAAAGTTGTAAAATTAAACGGTTAATTAACATTTAATTTTTTTTTTTTTCGAAAAAGCTTCCGTGCAAAAGTTTAGAAACAACTGAATTTGGTTAATATTTATTTCAAAAAAGCTGAAACTTTTACTAAAATTCACAAAATAGCAATTTTTTTAACAATAAACTTGTTTTAATAAAACACTTAGTATTTGGTGGCATATCCATTTGTCTTTAAATCAGCATCACAGCGATGAGGCATTGAATCTACTTATTTAATGAGTACATCCTGAGGAATATTATACCAACATTTTTTAATAAATGCTAATAAATGGTCTTTGTTAGTTATTTTTTTACCAACTAATTGCCAGTTGATGTACTCCCAAAGATGCTTAATAGGATTGAGATCTGGGCTCTGTAAAGGCCATTTAAGATCTTTGATTTTTTGTGATTTAAATTATTCTTTAACAGATTTGGCTAAATGCTTTGGATCATTATCTTGTTGTAAGATCTATTTGCAAGTCATTTTATGCTTTGCATGTGGCAGCATAACTTTCTTTATGATGTCTAAATAAACTCTCTGGTCCATAAAACCTTCTAAGTGAATGAATGGGACCCACATTGTCACGATTAAACATACCCAAACCATAACATTTCCTCCTCCATGATTAACAGTGGGTAACTGATATTTTGGATTAATCTGTCTCCTACTGGGCCCCCAACATACTTAATTCCGTCACTACTTTATAGCATAAACTTTGATTCATCAAATAAAAAGACTTTTGACCAGTCATTAACAGACCAACTAATATGATCTTTTGCAAATTTTATTCTTGTTTTCAAATTTCTTGCAGGTATTTGCCATTTCTTAACTGGGCAACAGTCATAGAGATTATTTTGTCGTAATTGGCGTTTAGTTGTATTGACGCCAAAGTTTGTGCCATGAAACTGATGCGTTAAGTTAGACAGCAGACTTGTGAGGATTATTTTTGGAATACCTTACTGATAATCTATCAGACTTTTCAGTTGTAACTTAAGGTCTTCCAGAGCAAGGTTTGCTTTCAATAGTTTTGCGCAGACAAAATCTTTTCATAGTGTGACTTATATCTGGTTTAGAAACATTGTAAAGTTCAGAAATCTGCCTGTAAGTCATTTTATTTCCTACGGCTTTTATAATTAATTCCTTTATTTCCTTTGAAACTTCTTTAGCTTTTCTGATGCTTTTAAAATATTGCCAAGTAATTGAGTTATAAAGTTTTACCAATATTTTGGCAATTAATTATACTTCAATGCCTTTGAAATATCTTAAAGTAATTAAGTTATTAAATTTCACAAATATTTTGAACTTAAATTTTTGCAAGCATGGTATGATTGCCAACCTTTAAAATATAATAATTAGAACAGCCATGGCTTGATTTTATGCTTCTAATCATTCCGAATTTTATATTTGAACAATTTCATTGCAAAGATCTAAAACATAATGAACATCTGCATCCCTGAAGCTTTCAAAACCTACCTCAATACACTGGAAGGATTATCAGCCTTGTCTAACTGAGCTTTTTGAGCATCCTTCATTTTTCTTCACTACTTGTTATCTGCTGGTCCTCCAATCTTATTCACCTTCCTTGATCATTTCAAACTCTTCATTTAGCAATTTTTCAAAATGAGCCATCCAACTCGTTTTTACCTAAACTTCATTTGTAAATATTTTTCTATCTAGCCCTTTAATACACCCTTTAACAAAATCTATATTTTTTGTAACTATTTGCTTCACAACTCTATATTCTTTGTTCATTTTATTCATCTAGCATCTTACCTCATACCTTCTGTTTGTTTGATTGAACTTTGTATACATCTTTTTTTGCCTTGCACTCAGACTTACAATGCAAGAACCTGTCTTCTGCATTCACAGACTCTTACAGCATTTTATAAAATTTGTTGATTTTTGCTACAATTTTAACCAAGTATTCATTGAACTACCACAATTCTTTGTGTTGTTGATGACTTTATGTTCAGATTTCTTTATTTTGCTTTAAATTTCCTTTCAAAATGTTTATGCACTTCATCTTCTTTTAATTTTTAAATTCTCTACTTACTCACATATCTCCTGCTTCATGGCCAACAACTTTATATAGCAAATAACTCATTTGTGCTGGTTAAGATATATTACACTTGTGTTTTAAATCCACCTGATTCATGGGTTACTTTATGTTGATAATTTTTTGTAAGCTATTCTTGTCTCTTGCAGGCAACATAACTTCTACCAGTGTTGTTAATAAGCCCAACAATAGCAAGGTCAAGGCCATGTGATTGTATATAAATTAACTTGATTGTAAAATAGAGATATTGCTGTTCTGATTGTTATAATTTAAAGTTTGGCAATCATATTATGCTTGCAAAATTTTTTTCACTGTTTTAAAGAACAACTGCAAAGTCTTTTTCATGACTAGAGACCATTTAATAAAGATTTTAGGGTATTTTTTATATTCCTATTTCAACACAAAATTTTATTTGTATTACTAATACTTTTATTTGTATTATTATTAATTAGATTATAAATTTTAAACATACATGGACCTGTTTTGATAACCTTGGCCTGATATGGGCGCCCAAAAAAAAAACACATAAAGTGTCTTTCTTTTTTGTGTTTTTTTGAAAATAAAAAAATAGTTTTTGTTTCAAATGTTGCAGTATAATTAATTTATGTTTATTTTAGCTATTATTGCATTATATTATTATTATTTAGTTATTTTTATGTTCATATTTTTTAGAACAATGCGATGGATTTTAATGTTATTACATGCCATGACTCGTTTATAACTCTTATTTAGCTACTAACTGAACGTTAGTTTAAAAAAAAAATTTTGATTGATGCTGCAGAAAATTTCTTGAAACTGTACTCATTGTTTTTTATACAAGGTAATATTAGTTGCAATGTTTTCTCGGTAAAAGTTGCTGAGAAGTCTTTATTGGTCTGGGTCATCAATTGAAGAGGGTATGTAATGTTTATTTAAAGTCTTTAAGTGTTTCAACTAATATATTGAAATATTACAATTTATTTTAAATAATGTGATTTTATTTTTTAATTATTGCAGTTTATCTACCACCTCGACAGTCGCAATCAGCATCAGTTTGTCATCTTCATGCTATGGTTGAAACTTAAGAAACAGACACTTAAAATGCTTAAACTTAAGTAGTTTTGTTTTAAATGGCAAGTTGTTGCTCTTATTTTTACCTTTTTTTTTTAATTTTCTTAGTTTTCGAATGAGTTATTGCAAATCCAAAAAATCAACTTAATATTGCAACCCGTAATATTTTATTATATATAATTTAGTCTGGTTATATTTCTATTTAGTAAAGTTTATTTTGTGAAAATAAACCTGGCTTTTTTCTTTTGTTATTTTTGTATATTATTATTTTTGAAAATAAGCCTTTAATTCTAAAAAAGTTATTAAAAGCATTAAAAACACAAATTTGACAAAGCATCTTGAAAAGTGTTTTTTTTTTTAATTTACCAGACTGGTCTGGTGCCAAACTTTGTTAAGATAATTTATGCAGTATCTATTTTTTAAATAATAATTTTTATTCCGTAAAAATAATTTACCGGACTTACTCTGTACTTGTTATGTAATGCCTCGTTAACTTTACGAACGACTCACCCAGTTTAAACATGAGGGGCAACTGCCTTGAAAATTATTACACTACCACCACCTTGAAGTTTGTGGCTTCGAACTAAGTTTTTCTCTCTGTAAACATAAGTTTATAACTCAAAATAAAGAGCTAAACAAAAAATTATCTTGTTTCATTAGGCAATTATTTAAATAGAATCATTATATTTAAATAAAAACTAAAACAATATTAAGCTAATTTAGTTTTTTATTTTCAAAATAACTTATATTGTTACAAGAGGTTCTAATTTATGGAATACTTGTTGCTATGGCTATTGGTCTGGCCCCCAAAATCTGTCATTAGGGCCCCAAAATTTCAAAAAACCTTTTATTATTAACCATTTTTACAAAAAAATCTTTAAATTTCGAAAAGATCCCACTAAATTGTGGCAATGAGCCGTTTAATTTGATGGACTTGGCATGAAGAAGCCTAATTACTCTGACTTTAATAAACAATCGCCTAAAAATGTTCTTCCCTTTTTCTATCAAAAAAATTCAACGAGAACTTTTGATGTAAATAAATTGAATTTTTTTTAAGGTTTCAATTTATTTTAAATTTTCTATAATTTATTCTATAAACAATAAAACAACTAATCTTAACTATACTTGAATAGAGTTTTTAAATGTAACAGTAATTTTAGTTTTTTATAATTTAATATTTGTAAGACACTCTTTACAATAAAAAAAAAGCACGTCTCGGCTTAAGTGGTGTAAAGATAAAACAAAAGAACGGGTCATTTCAGAAAAACCTTAGGCCACTTTATTACTAAAATAAGTCAAGCACCGATTTGCATCATCTGCGGTTCTCTTAATAAATCGATTTGCATTATCTGCGATTTGCATCATCACCGATTTGCATCATCTGCGGTTCTCTTCGCATCACCACCGATTTGCATCATCTGCGGTTCTCTTAATAAAATTCTCTTAATAAATCTAATAAATTTTTCTGATGACTGAACTTTATACTCCTGTCTTGACAAAAAGTCTTTTCTTTTCGATCGCTTATAACAGGCAGTCGATCTTAAATCTGATTTCACTTCTGTAACAGATTTAAGCTTACAGTGGCTTGTAAATTTTAACTCCAACAAAACTCTTTAAAAGTTATTTACTGCAAACAACTAACACAGTTCTGTCGCCATTCCTATATTAATGAATGGCAACCCTCTCACTGAGTTTTCTCCTTTACGTCTATTTGGATTTTCGTTTACTACTGACTTTCAAAGAAAACCATACATAAAATCGATTGCTAAATTAGCATCTGCTAACTTAGCAGAGGCTAATTTAGCAGAGGCTAATTTAGCAGATGCTAATTTAGCACGATAAAGCTTCGCTTTATCGTGCTCGCCATTTTCTCTCTCCTCATTCCATTCTCTATCTCTACAAATCTCATATTCACCGTTGTCATATTTGGGCAGGTTCTTCTGCACGGCGATTTAAGCCTGTTATTTTATTGTGAGCATGCGCATAAGTTACGTTTGATAAAGTTACGAAAAAAATTGGCGATTAGATTTTTGGGCAAATAATGAAAATTTGTTTTTTTGTTTCTTATTAATGAGGTACAAATTTCACTTGAATAAATAAACACAATACATTTTTGGAATTTTATATCCTTAAGTGTTTAACCTAAATCGTAAAAATAAATGAGAATGTTTGTAAACAAAGAAAATATCTCAGTTCAAGATTAAAGGTTTTTTAAGTTTAAAAACTAAACATCTGTCATACAACCTATAGAATATCTTTTGTTTGAAATTTTTTTGGCCAAAAAGTTTAATTGATTCAAATTCTGTAAAAAAAAGCATAAAAAATCTGTATGTTCTGTTTTAACCAATCATTTTTTTAACTAAAATAAAATGATTTTACAGCAAGCTATGTATATATTCTATACTTTTTGTGCGTTCTGAAAAAACTTCTTACCACTATAAAAACCTAAATTTGCTAATGAATATTATTAAAAATACTATAAAAAGTCTAATGTTATATCATTCAATTTTAACTAAGTAATTATAAACATGTTAAAAGATACATGGATTTATAATTTATGAGATAACACTTGCAATCATTTAC
Source organism: Hydra vulgaris (assembly GCF_038396675.1). Taxonomy (NCBI): domain Eukaryota; kingdom Metazoa; phylum Cnidaria; class Hydrozoa; order Anthoathecata; family Hydridae; genus Hydra; species Hydra vulgaris. The sequence goes on along the minus strand of NC_088921.1, from coordinate 278,047 downwards.
TTCAAAATGTATAAGAGATTCCACAGTTATGGAATTTCTAATGTTTGCCCTTAACTTGCAGACAGATAATGTCATATTTTATTGAGTAACAACTTATAAGATTTATGATACTCAAGATATTAACAAGAAAATCTACTTTTAATTGTGTAACGTACTAATTAAACTATAAATATGCAAGATTTAATCTTGTAATGCATAGAAAATATTTATTTAAAAATACTTCAACTTCATGCAACACTTTTCTATTGTAATTTTTCATTAAAAAACTAAAAAATGTCCCTCCGATAACTTTTAAACACAAATATAAGTACAAACCTTGTTAAGTCGGACTCTCAAGGGGAGTAGATGAAGTTCGATAATAGATAATAGTCCGACTTAGCGATGGCCTTAAACGAAGCTCTCGATATTTATAGAATGTTCAAAGGAAGTTAAATATCTGACTTAGTAAAAGTTCGACTTATCCAGGGTACGAATTTACGGGGTTCTACGGTAGTTTCTATTGATGATACATTTCTTATGCACAATGCTACCTTATAAACTATTTGATTATAAATCCAAGAAATTTTCAACAGCAGTATTAATTATATCAATATATACTCCATACTATAAAACTTAAAGTACAATTATTTATTTTTAGTTTTCGGTAATGGTGCAGAATAGGGAACCATTACTATTATTTTTAAATAATAATACATTTCTGAATTATATACTCGTTAGAAATCCTTTTTATTAAAAGATTGGATTTTCAATACAAATTTGTATACAATAAAATTTAAGATCTAAGCATTTTTTTTTCTTTTTTTTATTTCTGGTTTCATAGCTTTAGCTTTCGGATGGTTTATGAGATAATGTTCTTTCAACGTGCTTTTCAAACGACTACAGCCTTTCATATGCCAAAACAAACGATTAAGGTTGTTAACTTCGGAATGTAAACTTTCGCCGCCTTGTTCCCCATAAACGCCAATGTCTAATCCCCATTTCTGAATAAATTGAATTACATGGGATTCAAAGCAATTGCATCTTTGGAGTTACAGATGCACTTGGCCAAGTCAACCGATAATACTCCATAAGCGTACGGATTGCTAAGTCTAAAATTAAATAATTTGAATATTGAAAATCTTTTACACAACTTCCTTTAAATATACTAATCAAATATCTACCTAAAAGCAATCAAGACAGTCATGCTCGTTTGCAATTTACTTTTCAATTAGCTCAAAAATGTGTTAAACTCAATCACCAATCTGCATAAAAAGAAAACCTACCTAATTCCTGAATATCATTCCTTTGAAAAGATTGCGAGCTGTTCATGAGCATATAACATTTTGAATAATGAAATAACTGCTTAAAATTCTGGCTCACTTTAACAGATAATAAATTAATATCGGTGCCAATAAAACCAAGAGTTTAGATGGAATGGAATTGCACAAATCTAACAATGGCTGAGGCTAAAAAAATATTTATAAAATTAAATAATTTTTCAATATTTTACAAAAAAAAACAACACTTTTGCATGAGATTAAACTGATTTCTATGGATTTTTGATCAATTCAAATATAATTTTTGTTTTTGTCAACAAGCATTAACTTTTTTTTGCAACAACCAATTTACTCTTTTCTGCTTAATTGTAGTGGGTGTAATAAGCAGGGGGGTCTTTAATCCCTCTAATTTGCAAAGATCGGGTAGTTCAAAACAAAAAAATTGAAAAAAATTAAAGGTTTTATATGAACAATTCGAAAGCCACATTAGATTTTTTCCCAGTGACCTCAGGTTTTTCAATTGCTGCTTTTCAGAACAACTGTTCCAATTAAAAAAACACATAAATATATAAATAATATATAATATTAAATAAAAACCTTAAGCATCATGTGAACATGGTTTCCAACAAAGCATTTTCCATGATAAGCCTGCCTTTCTACTTTATTAGCCTTCAACACTTCATTAAGTTGCTGAATGCAGGGACCTGAAGTTTTATCAAGTACGTTTGCTTCATTTAATGAACTTAATTCTTTTATCTAGAAAAATATATATTTAAAATTTTAAAATATAAGGATATATATATATAAATTTTTAATAATATTTTTATTTAACAAAAATTTCATTGTAAACTTGATTAAACATTTTTGCAAACATAGTAATATAATAAACATAGTTTCATAATAATAAATACCTTGTCGTTAACTATTCTTGGTGTATATATGTTCCTAATTTCTACTGTTTTATCTGCCTCACATATAACCTTTAGAGAAATTGTGTCTTGTAGAAGTGCAATTTTATTGTCACAGTCTTCAATAACACTTTTTACAAGATTGGATTGAAGATGCATGTTAACATATTTGTCAAAATCAGCTTTACCAATTATTTTATTCTTTAAAGCAAGTTCTCCAGCAAGCTTTATATCTATTAAGTGGCATTCATCTTCGAACATGTTGAAAAACTTTAAATAGGTACCCAAAGATATATGTAAAGCAGGTACAGCAACCTAACAAAATTTCAAAGATACCAACTACCAATACTAAACTCACGATTGAACCAACAAAGAGTACTAAAAAGATTAAAAAACAGAAGTGGTAAATTATATTACCTGGTCAAGAGGAATATTAAATAAAGTTTCATTAATCACATTGTTGAATAATTTAGCATTTTTCAAATTTCCTCCATTACTTTGAAAACAATGAAAGTCATTGTTTAAGGAGTTTAAAGACCTTTGTGAAACAACATGCTCTCTACATATTGGAGCTAGTTGGGTATCTTTTTTGGTCACAAAAAAGACAGCAATGCTGACCTATGCATAACAGAAATGCTATCAGTATAGTAAGGTTTTCATTAACTTTTAATGTTTTTAAAGTCCTTAAGTTTTCTTGATAAGGTTTATTTACTTTCTAAAAGAAATGTTTTTTTTTGTATAAGTGTAATAAAAGCAGAGCAAACTTACCAATAGCTCCTGTAACTCCATATGCACAGAACTGCAAAGGCTATTAACCATGATGTAGGTTGAACATATAGAACATTTTGGTTTATTTTCTAGTTTACCTTTAACAAGCAAATTCTTTTTTGTATCGGCTACAAAAAGAGTGCTGATAATCTTTAATCATAACTGATTGATGCATTAATTTTTCACCAACTTTGCAAATACATAATGTTAAATGAGGATTAAGCTGAAGATTTAATTCAAAATACTGATCTTGGTTCAAAGGTAAAGGTAAGGATTTTAGAAACAGATTAAGGTTTATTTGAGTCCATCTTTTAAATGTTTCTGGTCTTCCTACATTTGGCTTTGGTTTTCTACCAGCTTTACCAAATACACAATTACACTCATTTGCTTGACATTTTAACCAAATTTTTGGTATAGCATTGAAAGTTTTATTACCTCGGTTTTCTATATTCACCATAGTTGTATTGCATTTCAAACACATTTGTGCTGGATGAACTTCTAAACAATCTTCAACAATATTTATTTTAAAAATATTATAAATTCTATTCCGCCTACTGATGATTTTTATAGAGTCTTTTCCAGTCAAATTTCCACAAATTTTGCATACTCCCAAAAATTTTTGTTGATGTTTTTCAGGCTTTATCAAAATGAAGATTTTATAAAAACCTCTTGACTAAAAGATGAAAATATATTTCATTAAAAAATGATCGGTTATAGAAACTAAAATTTTTTGAGAGACGATTAACAATATTTTTATTAAAAACTAACCCAAATATCATAAAAATTTTACTTCGTCCATAATTGGCATCTATGTAAAGTGTTAGTTTAGGTAATATTCCAGTTAAAAGTTAAATAAATAAAGTGGATGTTTAGATATATTTTTCACATTGATTTTATGCTTAAACTAACTCATTTATGTAAAATTTCATTTTATGAGTCAAAATATTAGCAACCATTAAAATATTGTCTTTAAAAACAGGAAACAAGGTTGAAAGGTAATATACAAATTGAACACGTAAATATAAAATTAGATAACTGAGTATTTGTAACAGACGCATGCGCATAATAAAATCCCAAGCTTTCATAAGTATTGAATCACCGTGTCTGATGATGCTCTTTCTCTTCTAAACAAGGTCCAAAAACGCATTGTAAACGTAGTTGGAACCGCTCTATCTACTAAGCTTGAGCTTCTTTCCCATCGTAATAAAGTTGCATCTCTTTCTCTTTTTTACAAATACTATCATGGTTACAGCTCAAAGGAGCCATCATCCCTAACTCCATTAGCTAAAATTCATTCTTGTTTGACTCGTCTAAAAACTTTTATTCGTCTAGTTTTTTCTGCGCATTTTAACCCTTTGGAACTAACTCCCACCTTCATGTTTTTCTAACTTATACAATCTTCAAAATTTTGTCTTCTGTCAACCGTTTTTTGGTCTATAACTCCTTTCTTTTTTTTCTAATAACTCCCAACTTATTAGTGGTTGCTTGCAGCCAGAAAAAAAAAAAAAAAAATAGGCTTTACAACATGCATTGTATTGAAGTCACTGACTTGTGGTGTTTCTTTTTCTGGACGACCGATAGATTTTACATGAAGCACTTAATATCTGCAGAAATCTAATTAAAGTGCTAATTTATATTAAAATTTATTGTAAAAAATAGTGATAGTGGAAAAACTGCATAAAATCTTTGAGTGAAATGATTTATGCAAATCCTATCGGTCAAACCCGGAGTATAATACACTATTACAATTTTTTTTTTTGTTTTATTAAGGAATATTGTTTCGAAAATTGGATTTTTTGTTTGAAAAACAAAAAAATTTTTTTTTATAAAAACCATCTCTTTTTGAATTTAGCAGTTTTCAAAAAATAAAAAGAATTACAATGAAAAATTAGAAAATAGCATATTTCAGCGGGGTCGGAGCGATTTCAAAAGTGGATGAGATAACCCAATGTTATCCTCTCGTTTTACACATCCGTTATTCGAGAATTAGTTTTATTGAATAACATTAGTGTGAAAATAAATAAATAATATCTTTAGAGCGGAGGGCATAAGGACACAATTTTAATATATAAGAAACTAAAATGTTAAAGAAATCTTGTTTGGAAACTTTATTTTATCCATAAAACCTTTGAATTGTTAGCATAAAATGTATGAACCAATAATCCTAATATTGAACCTAATATTGAACCTAATATTGAACCTAATATTGAACCTAATATTGAACCTAATATTGAACCAAATATTGAACCTAATATTGAACCTAATATTGAACCTAATATTGAACCTAATATTGAACCTAATATTGAACCTAATATTGAACCTAATATTGAACCAATAATATTGAGAAACATCTGAACATAAATTGCCTAGATAACACTTTTAAATAATGAAAAATAATTAACTATATAGTTGAAAATAAGTTTATAATAGTAATTAACTCCTAATAAATAGGAGTTTTGATTAGTTTTTGAAGGCTTTTAAAATCATAAATTGGTACATTTAAATAATAGAAAGAAAACTCCTTCTGTATGTAGTAGAAAATATTAACTTGCTTTAGTTTAGAGATCATTTATCGAGCAGTGCGTATAATATCAAACAGCAGAAATAACTATATCAACATAAACTTTCGGAGTTCCTCATGGCATGACCGTGAGGTAGTTTTTTTACTTTATTTAAATTTTTTGAAAATGAAACATTTTAATCTTTTTCTTTGTTTATGACTAATTTTTAATATGGCTAAAGACCTGGATTTACAGTAAAATTTTATTTTCAAAAATTGGCATTGACTTTTCATTTACCATTTTTATAAAAAATAACTATGAGCTTTTTTATATATTATAAAATTTATATACTATTTAAATATTATAAAAACAACAACATATTTTTAACATAGATAATTTTAATTTTTATAAAAAGCTACCTTCTGTAAGCATCAGAGCTCAATAGTAACTCTTCACTATTGTTTTTTTTTTTATTATTATTATTTATATATTATTGTTATTTATTTATTACACTTTTGCTATTCATACTAGAAATTCAAATCAGAAATAATTATCAAAAATATTTATACATTCTCTAAATATTGGACTTCAAAAGTTTTTAAAGTGACTTAAGAATACTTACCCAGTAATGTTAAACACATTTTTAAATTTGAAATTAAAACAGCAGAACCAATTTTGCATAGTTATTTATTTTTATTATTTTATATTACCTAATTAAGACTTAATAGACGATAAAATATATATGGTAGACATATTGCTTGTCTAAATATCATGATTCAAAAGTACGCAAAAAATGATTTTTTTCAATCTTAATTTTCATCAAAAAAAAGACTTTGTTAGTCTAACTATTATTTTTTAATTATTAATCTTCATTTGTTCAACTATTTTAAAATATAAAAATATTCATTGGAAAGAAAAGGCTATTTATAAAATTGGTTGTGTTGTCGAAGTGAGGTTGAAGATGTATCTATTTTGCGTAATTAATGTAATTAATTTTATATTTTGAGGTATTTTACCAAATTAAAATTTATAATTAAAAAAAATTATAGACTACTAAAGTCTTTGGATAAAAATGAATATTAAAAGAAAAGAAAAATTAGTTTTTGAGTACTTTGAAGCATGCTATTTAGACAAGCCTTATGTCCACCATATATGTTTTTTCGTTTATAAAATTAAATAACTATGCAAAAATGGTTTCTTTCTTTTATCTAATTTTCAAAACTGAAATTAGTTACTATTGAGCTCTGCTTGATTCTTACAGGGCAGCTCTTCTTGCAAGGCATCTCTTAATCAAATTTGAAATTATGTATTTTAAATATATGTGGTTTTTTTTATAGTATTAAAATACCTCTTAGTATTTTTATAAAAATAGTAGATGAAAGATCAATACCCATTTTTAAAAATAAACTTTTACTGTAAACCCAGGGCTTACAGTATTACGAGGTCGCACAGATGGCGTTAATTGTCTGGAACTCCGTTTTTAAGTTAGATTCTGAGACTTGATTATTTATTTTTTCAGAAAATTTAGTTTTTTTCTAAAAACTTTAGTTTTTTAACAACACGTTAAAAAACTAAAATTTTTAAGAAGGTCACTATAAAGGCTCATGCCCTCACTTTTTTCTCCAGAGCCTTTTTTATTTTTTTAGCAATAAAGGAGATTTTTTTTTAAATCAAAAAGTCTTCACAAATTCTGCCCAACTAATGATGACGATAAACAAAGGATCTTTTAATGTAAAAATTTGTTTAAAAAGATCGTGGCTGTTTATTGTCAACTTTCCCAAATCCCGAAGATTAAATTTTAGTTTGACGTAAAAAAATACGAAGTATAAGTAATGATATGAGAGCACACAGCCTGCTTTGAGATAAAGACCACTTTATTTAAGGTATGCATTTTCATAAGTTGAATACAACCATTTTTATCATACTGAATTCTTGTCTAGTTACATCATATGGAGCTTATTTTCTTAGCTGAGAAACTGATGAACCAAAAAATTAAAAACCTTAGCAGTTTATTATTTACTTGACTGAAACTTAATTGAGATTTGGTGTTCAAACAAATTGGCGACATTGTTTTAAAATTGTAATATTAACTGCAATTACTGATAGTTAAGACAAAAGTTAAATTAATATTTATATGCTGTTTATAATTTTTTTAAAACTATCCTCCAGCATTTTATTTCATAATTACTCTATCTTTACACGATGTTATCATTTTGAAAACTTTGATTTTGTATCCGTTAAATAATTGTATTTACATCAAAATAATGTGTTATTGTACATTAGTGATATATAGTGATATATGGAATAAACATTTGCAAAGTATTGTACATCAGTAATATATTATGGCAATTGTAATATTAAGAAGTTATATTTACAAAAGTAGCATAAAGTAAACGGCCTTTATTTGAACTGAATTCCTGAATTTACTTTTCTTTGATTAACATCATTTTTTAAAAGCTCATAAAAACATGTTAAGCATTAGGAGTTCAACTAAAAAGTTAAATTATTTGTAACAATTTTTTTTATTGTTTTATAAATATAGATTAAGATACTAAGCTATTGGTTTGAATTTCCGAACATTCATTAAAACATCATGTTTTTTTTATCATAGGCGGGCTGATCACTTGGGAAAAACGGAAAATCCCCGGCCCTTGCCTTGTCCTGCACGATAGTTGACAACGATTGCTCTTCCCGAGTAGCCCTTTCTTCTGAATTATGCCCTTCTTATTCGAATTTTTCCCTTCCCTTATCAAGGCCCCAGTCCGCCCCTGTATTTTATTGATATGCAAACTAGTGTTTTTCTTTTAGAAGTAGCATATGAAACTTTTATGATCATAAAAACGTTATAATTATTTCAAAGAATTAGCAATATCATTTTTGACAGTTTTCATGTTGGAAATTCTCTATTAAATAAACCTACATTTTCATTTCGAATAAATTAATACCTTTATTAAAATTTAACTTTTCCAAATAAACATTGATCAATTTAAAACAAAATTATTAATAGACATTCGTTTTAAAATAGTTCCAGTACATAAAAACTACACTAATGATCTTCTAAAATCAAATATCATATTTTCAAGCTTTGCTATTTATTCGCGTAAGTTGTGAACAAATTGCTAAACCTGCTTAGCTATTTGCGTAAAATTTAAAATATTTGGTACCAATGTATATATTGTTGCCGAAATAAAATCGTTCCTATTACGGCTCTACTAACTATCAATTTAAAAAATCGGAACGATTTCTCAAAAACTTGAACTATTTCTTCAGGAACTATTTTCTAGAAACAGGAACGATTTCTTATAAAATAGGAACGGTTTCTTACGGGCACAAATCTTAATAACAAAATCTTCTTTTTAATCATTGCAATTTAAGTATTAAAAAAACAAGTACAATATAAAAAAATAATCATTAAAAAATATGTATGCGTTTAAAATAAAAAAATTTGGTAAATAATAAATTTCAAACAAAAGAAAAAAATACCAAACACATTGGAACGTTGAGATTGTTGCTGCATAAGATTTTGTTTTAGTCATGGTTTAATAATTATCAAAGTGTATTTAGTACTGGTTTTTGTAACTCAGTATATACTTATTTATCAATACCTTATTTTTTTTTAAGGTTGTCGTTTGTATGTCATTAATAATTTGCTCAGATTCAAAGAGACGATGACCTGATATTTTATTTTTATTGTTTAGCGGAAAGAAATTGTTAAAAATATTTTTTTAAAGTTGTTTTCAAATCTACTTTTAAAAAACATAAAACTTAAAGCTTCATTTACGATGATATTTTAATTTGGGGATGTCCATTAATATTGTCGACAAAATAGGGGAGGAGGAGGTCAGAAACGTTTTGACAATTATTGACAGGGGAGGTCAAGAAAAGTTGACGTTTACGATAATAATTTTTTAAATAAATTTATTTACTTAAAAAAAGGACAATTAGGCAGCGTTTGTAGTTGTTTATAGCGTAGCATTTGTATTGGGGGTAGCGGTGTAATAAAATAAAGGTGATAAAGTTGTTTGATATCATCTAAGTTGTATTTTATGTGGCCTTTCTTTTAATGTACTTTTTATAAAGTTTATTGAATTGGGCACCTTAATTTGATTTAATAATAAAGACAAATAAGATAATTACTCTTGAATAAAAAAAATGCCATTATATTGAGTCGATTTAAAACCTCGTGATCTCTTAGCGCACTGTGAAATTACTTTGCGACATTTTTCTGATGTGTCTTTTTTTTTTTTTTTTTGTAGTTTTATCCATTTTTTTAAACAAAAAGAAAAAATGAAAAAACTTTCAATCCTCCTCATAACCAATACTGCGCAATCTTAAAATTTATTTATTATTTATTAATTATTGGAAATTATCAAACTAACATTAAATTAAATAAATTAGTCGTTAATAGTTTTCAGGATTTTGTTATTTATAAGTATAAACCGCAAATTGAAATTGATTGAGCTCGATTATTTTTTTTTTACCTGAGTTGGTTACTATTTTCTACCTGAATACATCGTAAATATTCTAAACTTTTTTAAGAAAGGATATACTTGAAAAACAAACGTTAAATTAGTTATAATTCGAGAGTTATACCTGTTTTTAAATCCTGTACATTTACGACCAATTTCAAATCTCCTTTGTTTCTCGAAAATATTAGAGCGAATTATGTATACTCAACTCTTTGGTTGCCCAAATGTATATAAAATAGTGAGCAAGGAGTTTTTAAATCTAACGGAATAGTTTAAGAAAAATAAACTTGGATACAAATAAAAGAAAATACATTTTTTAAATAGATTAAAACTATGCTAATATCTCTTCGTGCAGCTCTGCAATGTATTTAAGATTAAAATTGTTCTAAGTAGACAAAGACGTTGCTGTCAGAATTATTTCGAATACAGGTTCACCCATTTTAAAGATCTATTCTAAAATAATATCTAAATGTTTTTCAACTAAACATTTATCAAATCCTTATTTTTATGTATTATCTTGGAAAGAAAAAAAATAACAATGTAGGAGAGACATGGGCATGATGATCTTAACAATTTATGTTTTTTACTAATTTATTTTTAGGCATAAAAACTAATTTTAAGTGAACATCTTAGATTAGTCCTTAGTGGTATTAAATATATTAGCATTTACTTATTCATATAAAAAAGATTAAAGTTAATCTTATTTTTTCATAACCTTAACTTAACATCTTGACTTTGGCCTGGGAAAAGAATTAAATAGTCTGTTAGTTGGATTTTTTTTTTCAACTATATTTAGGTGCCCCAAGACGTCCTTACGGTCTTCACGCCTCTTTCCTAACCAATGTCGCAAAACTTGCCCAGAGGTGGCAAGTTTTGCCACCTCAGGCAAATACCTCTGGGAATTACAGTTGATTTTAGAAACACCTCAAGCCACTGACTTGTGGTGTTTCTAAAATTATCTAAAAATAAATAAAAAGTAAACAGTAGTAACAAGGCTTGGGGATTTTCCCCACCCAATGCATCTCTTGCTACTGTTTACTTTTTATTTATTTATTTTATTTTTAGATGCCCCAAGAAGTCCTTACTTATCGCGGAAGAGTATTTAGAAGAAAGTTCACATCTCCTTGCTATCCGATATCGCCAAACTTGCCCAGAGGTGGGTATAATGCTATAGGTAATTTCAAACTAGGTCTTACTAGATTTTTTTTGAACATTATATTTTGCCGTTGAAAAAATTTTACAACCTACATAAGTTTACAAATAAAATTAATGACCAGAGCAAGAAGAAGGCATTATTATTGCGAAAAACTTTTCCACAAAAATGGCCCGCGATTCTGAATCGAATAAGAACTCAGTTTTGAATAAGATTTAGGAACAACAATGTTTTATTTATGGAAAAACTTGTAGAACACTTATGGTGTATTTTTTCAAAATAAGTTTTAAAATTTTTTGGAGACCGTGCGCATTTTGTTTATACATAAACTGTAAAACTAGATGGATGTTAAGTTTGTGAATATTTAAGGCATCAAGTCAACGTGAAAGAAGTTCACAAGGAACAGCTTTACCAGCTCCAAATACAATTCTAACTGCATGTTTTTTCTTTCAATACAGTTTTCTTGACCTAGTGTGATTTGTACTTGCCTATACGATATTGTTGTAGGTTAGATAACTATTTATAAAAAAATAATTAAATTTTTTAAGGACCTAACATTTAAAAATGTCTTTGCTCTAAAGATTACGCCAATGTTTTCGAGATTTTTTTTTCAATGGATTTTATATGTTGTATCCATGATAGATTTTCATCAAAATTCATTCCTAAAAAATTAGATTCATATATAAAAAAAGATTCCCGTATTTGTTCTAAATTTTGTCGATATAATTAAATCTATCTAATAAATTTCGATATAAATTTGATAAATATTTTGACAAAATTAAATTAAGAATAAAAAAATAATGCTCAAGTAAAATTAGTGGCATGTATATTGTATAGAAATTTCTAGTGAAGCCAAAAAAAAATTTTTGTTCTTTTTTAGAAAAAAAACTTAAAAAAATCTACCTCTATTTTTTTTTTACGTTATTTTTTAATGTTATTTTTATTTTAGAATTAGAGAATTAAAATTTCTTATGATTAAATCGAAGTTATGATATAATGGCATAACAAAAATTCTGATATATTTCAACAATTTCATGCCATGTATTAAAGTTAATAACTCAGGTGACTTCGAAGATAATTAGGTGCATTAAAGTAGTAGGATTAAAAATAAATAATTAAAAAAAAAATTAAAAAAGTTAGGTAGAAGTTCATTCATTGGTGTCTAATTTCAGGCATAAAACTAAAAGAGTATCTGATTTTTTGCTGAATATGACGGAAACTGAACTTTTCTTAAGTTCTATAAACTATTCCGATATTAGGAAAAGGCGCTATGTTCAGATACGCACACGTCAATAGTTTAAAAAATTTTTTAAATTTTAAAACGGCTGTAACCCTTAATCTGTTTGCTGCAAACTATGAGTATACTCTAAGTAAGTCGGCGTCTTTTATTTGCCAACTACGAGTATACTCGTAGTAAGAAGGCGTTTTTTTTTTTTGTCTTGTCTCTTTTGTCTTTTCATTTAGCAACCACTTCACTCTCTCTGCTTCTGCTTATAACGTCTCCTTGTTTCTCAGTTTCTCAGTTTTCATTTCTCAGTTCTCAGCTCTCCCTGTTTCTCAGTTTAGCTTTTGCTCATTCTTTTGGATTTAACTTTCAGTCAGTTCTTAACGTGATTTATCATGTTCTTTGTTAATTCAAAGAAATTTTAGAAGTTAATGACGTACAGGTGATAACCTTTTCCATTAAATCTATAACAATAGCTCCCGTTTAACCTAAAAATATTTGTCGAGAGTTGCCTTACTAGAGTAGATTTTTACCATTTGTACAATACCATTCGATTAGATGGCAGTTTGACACATCCGATTTGAAAAATAACTCTAAGATAATGGCGCGTATCTTCTGATTTATTGGTTTGACATCATTTTCACTTAGATCACTATAAACTAAACAGCTATTTTTTCATAATCACCGAGATTTCGCTAAATTCTTTTTTTTTAAATTTAATCAATTTTTTTCAAGATATTCCTGAAGTTGTTTTTAATCCTAAATTTAAAAAAAACATTTGGCATCAAGACTTGATTAAAGTATCATATATAAACTACTAAATATATATAGCGGATGATCAGATATGCAGAAATAAACCAGAAAATACAGGTTTTTAATGACGAAAATAATTTTAGAAACACCACAAGTCAGTGGCTTGAGGTGTTTCTAAAATCAACTGTAATTCCCAGAGGTATTTGCCTGAGGTGGCAAAACTTGCCACCTCTGAGCAAGTTTTGCGACATTGGTTAGGAAAGAGGCGTGAAGACCGTAAGGACGTCTTGGGGCACCTAAATATAGTTGAAAAAAAAATCCAACTAATAGACTATTTAATTCTTTTCCCAGGCCAAAGTCAAGATGTTAAGTTAAGGTTATGAAAAAATAAGATTAACTTTAATCTTTTTTATTTGAATAAGTAAATGCTAATATATTTAATACCACTAAGGACTAATTTAAGATGTTCACTTAAAATTAGTTTTTATGCCTAAAAATAAATTAGTAAAAAACATAAATTGTTAAGATCATCATGCCCATGTCTCTCCTACATTGTTATTTTTTTTCTTTCCAAGATAATACATAAAAATAAGGATTTGATAAATGTTTAGTTGAAAAACATTTAGATATTATTTTAGAATAGATCTTTAAAATGGGTGAACCTGTATTCGAAATAATTCTGACAGCAACGTCTTTGTCTACTTAGAACAATTTTAATCTTAAATACATTGCAGAGCTGCACGAAAAGATATTAGCATAGTTTTAATCTATTTAAAAAATGTATTTTGTTTTATTTGTATCCAAGTTTATTTTTCTTAAACTATTCCGTTAAATTTAAAAACTCCTTGCTCACTATTTTATATACATTTGGGCAACCAAAGAGTTGAGTATACATAATTCGCTCTAATATTTTCGAGAAACAAAGAAGATTTGAAATTGGTCGTAAATGTACAGGATTTAAAAACAGGTATAACTCTCGAATTATAACTAATTTAACGTTTGTTTTTCAAGTATATCCTTTCTTAAAAAAGTTCAGAATATTTACGATGTATTCAGGTAGAAAATAGTAACCAACTCAGGTAAAAAAAAAATAATCGAGCTCAATCAATTACAATTTGCGGTTTATACTTATAAATAACAAAATCCTGAAAACTATTAACGACTAATTTATTTAATTAAATGTTAGTTTGATAATTTCCAATAATTAATAAATAATAAATAAATTTTAAGATTGCGCAGTATTGGTTATGAGGAGGATTGAAAGTTTTTTCATTTTTTCTTTTTGTTTAAAAAAATGGATAAAAACTACAAAAAAAAAAAAAAAAAAGACACATCAGAAAAATGTCGCAAAGTAATTTCACAGTGCGCTAAGAGACCACGAGGTTTTAAATCGACTCAATATAATGACATTTTTTTTATTCAAGAGTAATTATCTTATTTGTCTTTATTATTAAATCAAATTAAGGTGCCCAATTTAATAAACTTTATAAAAAGTACATTAAAAGAAAGGCCACATAAAATACAACTTAGATGATATCAAACAACTTTATCACCTTTATTTTATTACACCGCTACCCCCAATACAAATGCTACGCTATAAACAACTACAAACGCTGCCTAATTGTCCTTTTTTTAAGTAAATAAATTTATTTAAAAAATTATTATTGTAAACGTCAACTTTTCTTGACCTCCCCTGTCAATAATTGTCAAAACGTTTCTGACCTCCTCCTCCCCTATTTTGTCGACAATATTAATGGACATCCCCAAATTAAAATATCATCGTAAATGAAGCTTTAAGTTTTATGTTTTTTAAAAGTAGATTTGAAAACAACTTTAAAAAAATATTTTTAACAATTTCTTTCCGCTAAACAATAAAAATAAAATATCAGGTCATCGTCTCTTTGAATCTGAGCAAATTATTAATGACATACAAACGACAACCTTAAAAAAAAAATAAGGCATCGATAAATAAGTATATACTGAGTTACAAAAACCAGTACTAAATACACTTTGATAATTATTAAACCATGACTAAAACAAAATCTTATGCAGCAACAATCTCAACGTTCCAATGTGTTTGGTATTTTTTTCTTTTGTTTGAAATTTATTATTTACCAAATTTTTTTATTTTAAACGCATACATATTTTTTAATGATTATTTTTTTATATTGTACTTGTTTTTTTAATACTTAAATTGCAATGATTAAAAAGAAGATTTTGTTATTAAGATTTGTGCCCGTAAGAAATCGTTCCTATTTTATAAGAAATCGTTCCTGTTTCTAGAAAATAGTTCCTGAAGAAATAGTTCAAGTTTTTGAGAAATCGTTCCGATTTTTTAAATTGATAGTTAGTAGAGCCGTAATAGGAACGATTTTATTTCGGCAACAATATATACATTGGTACCAAATATTTTAAATTTTACGCAAATAGCTAAGCAAGTTTAGCAATTTGTTCACAACTTACGCGAATAAATAGCAAAGCTTGAAAATATGATATTTGATTTTAGAAGATCATTAGTGTAGTTTTTATGTACTGGAAGAGTAATTCCATGTCAAAACAACCAGGCCATGTAACCCTATGTCTTTGGATTTTTTTTATATTTTTACCATAGTTAGTACATTATAAAATAAGATAAATCCCAAAATTTCAAGGTCTAACTCCCAACGGTTCGTGAGTAATGGTTGTTTTAATTTTGGCTACTATTATTGTTTTGGTCATTTTCCGCCATTTTTAATTTTACATTTCTCTTTATAAAACCATGCCTTTAAACGTGTGAATTCTAAAAATAAGTGACTTAGTTAATCTCAAGATGAGGAATTTAAATATATAAATAAAAAACTCATTTTATAATTAAAAAGTATCTAAATATCAATTATAAATGTTAAAATAATGGACACCTGCCACTGTAAAATTTTTAGGCGTGCGGTAAATTTTTTTAGCCTAAAATTTCAAATTAGGTCATTGTATGTTTGAAGAACATTGTGTGAAAAAATCATTTATGCCAAATACATAGTTCTGTAAATATTTTACTTTTGTACTAAAAATGTATATATAATTGCAGGGGCGGACCACGATTTTTTGGTGTTTGAGTTAAATAACTTCCAGCTAAGTTCTATACTCCAAACCTTTGAATGTTCATACTTATGTCATTTAAGGATGTTTGCAAAAAATTGCGCTACGAAGAGCCTGGGAACAAAAATACCCTAAAAAGTAGAAATCATCCGCCCAAACGTGAAGGGAATTAATTTTTCCAAACAGAAAAATTACTTACTTAAATAAGACTAAAAATTGTACATATTTTTAAAATTTTGTCAAAAAATCATTTGGTATTAAGAAGGTATAACCATGTAAAGTTTACAACCCCCTCAAAACGAGGGGGGTTATTTAATTAGGTATGATTTCTAAACAAATCATTATTTTCAATGAAATTTTTTTACCTTAAAGAAATTTCTACCTAGATTAGGATATTAGAATTCATATTTCAAAAAATTTATTTCCCCCACGTTTTAGTTTTCTAATTTTTAGGGTATTTTTGTTCCCAAGTTCTTTGCGGCGCAAATTTTTGCAAAACATCTTTAAATGACATAAGTATGAACATTCAAAGGTTTGGAATATAGAACTTACCTGGAAGTTATTTAACTCAAACACTAAAAAATCGTGGATCCGCTCCTGAATTAAACGTGCAATTTTTATTTCTTTTCCTAAGAGTAATTCCATTTCAAAACAACCAGGCCATACAACCCTAAATTCTCTGATTTTTTTTTCAATTTTTGCCAAAGTACTTTAGGAAAAAATGTTAATTCCTACCTAAATCTAAATCTAAGTGGTTCTCAAGTTATGAAAGTTTTTTTAATGTATTTTTTGTTTCCTTTTTGTTCTTTGGTTCCTTTTCTTTTCCAATTATCAGTTTAATTACTGAAAAAATAAGTTTAATTGCTGAATTTAGACATATTCATCTAATTTAAATGTTGCAATTAGTTCTACATAAATAATGTAATTAATACTTGTGCATTTTTAAATTTGCAATTATAACATTTTTTAATTCATTATCAAAATGATTTCATGTGATATTGGTAAAGTTTTGAAGTCAGAATGCCATAAAACCTCATATTCTAGAAATAAAGAGATTTTTTTACTACATGACCTAGACACTGATACTCGTCAAAACATTTTATGTAGATCTGAGTTGCGTGCATGTGAAGAACTATTCAGCATTTGTAATCACCATTTTCACTACTTTGGAAAAAGATTTGAAAAGAAAAATGGCAATTTTTGTAATGTTTATAAAGTGCATAAAAAAAAAATGAAAGGTAATTTGATTTAAAATATTTTTTATGTAATTATATCAAAGAAACCCTTCTTTAATTCTCAAATTGTATTACTTTTCTGAAGGATGTGGAGGACAGTATGAAAATTTTCAAAATCTATGCCATCACTCAGAAGATTTTTTAGCTGAATGGATATTTTTTGCAACCAGTCATGGCAAATATTCTTGTGATGCAATAGGTGATACAGTAAAACGAACAACAGCAAAAAAACGTCCAAAGAAAAATCAAATACTAACAATCGATGCAACGTTTGAATTTTGCATTCAAAAAACGCTCACAATAAAGTTCTTTAAAATTGATTGGTTAATGTTAGAGCTACATAAAACAAACGATTTGAGAAAGGAAAAACAATACCAGGAAGTCGAGGATTTCACCATTGCATACCAGTTTCGAAAGCATCTATATTATTTAAAAAAACTAGTAACAATATAAATCCAAAATCTATTAAGATAACTAAAAAATCAAACTACCAAAATTTAAGTTTAATAAATTTTGAGCTAATGCAGAAATACAAATATTACGCATGTACATATAACTTGTTTTGGTGAATTGCAGTAGTTGAAGAAAAAGATGAAGAATATAATGATATAAAAATAAAGTTTATGCATCCACACGGTCCATCTGAACAGTTTTTCTGGCCGAAAAGGAATAATTTTTGTTGGATACCAATCACCAATGTAATAACATTAATAAGTGCACCAACAATAATATCAGACAAATATGAACTTTCAAAAAAAGATTTTAACAAAATTAATAAGTATATATTTGTAAATCAATAATTTTTAATGGATATATTATAAAAGATTGTATATCAATTCAAGTATGCATCATTTTTATTTATTTTAAATACTACGATAAGCGAAATATGCTATATTTGCTTTTTTTGTAACATTTTTTATGTAATTTTTAAACTATGTATTTGGCAGAAATGATTTTTTCACACAATTTTCTTCAAACATACAATGATCTAATTTGAAATTTTAGGCTTAAAAAATTTACTGCACACCTAAAAATTTTACTGGGGCAGGTGTCCACTATTTTAATATTTATAATTGATATTTAGGTACTTTTTAATTATAAAATGAGTTTTTTATTTATATATTCAAATTCCTCACCTAGAAATTAACTAAGTCACTTATTTTTAGAACTCAAATGTTTATAGACTTGGTTTTATAAGGAGAAATGTAAATTTAAAAATGGCGGAAAATGACCAAAACAATAATAGTAGCCAAAATTAAAACAACCATTACTCACGAACCGTTGGGAGTTAGACCTTGAAATTTTGGGATTTATCTTATTTTATAATGTACTAACTATGGTAAAAATATAAAAAAAATCTAAGGACATAGGGTTGCATTTAAAAAAAAAATTGGTTGTTTTGACGTGGAATTACTCGGAACTATTTTAAAACGAATGTCTATTAATAATTTTGTTTTAAATTGATCAATGTTTATTTGGAAAAGTTAAATTTTAATAAAGGTATTAATTTATTCGAAATGAAAATGTAGGTTTATTTAATAGAGAATTTCCAACATGAAAACTGTCAAAAATGATATTGCTAATTCTTTGAAATAATTATAACGTTTTTATGATCATAAAAGTTTCATATGCTACTTCTAAAAGAAAAACACTAGTTTGCATATCAATAAAATACAGGGGCGGACTGGGGCCTTGATAAGGGAAGGGAAAAATTCGAATAAGAAGGGCATAATTCAGAAGAAAGGGCTACTCGGGAAGAGCAATCGTTGTCAACTATCGTGCAGGACAAGTGATCAGCCCGCCTATGATAAAAAAAAACATGATGTTTTAATGAATGTTCGGAAATTCAAACCAATAGCTTAGTATCTTAATCTATATTTATAAAACAATAAAAAAAATTGTTACAAATAATTTAACTTTTTAGTTGAACTCCTAATGCTTAACATGTTTTTATGAGCTTTTAAAAAATGATGTTAATCAAAGAAAAGTAAATTCAGGAATTCAGTTCAAATAAAGGCCGTTTACTTTATGCTACTTTTGTAAATATAACTTCTTAATATTACAATTGCCATAATATATTACTGATGTACAATACTTTGCAAATGTTTATTCCATATATCACTATATATCACTAATGTACAATAACACATTATTTTGATGTAAATACAATTATTTAACGGATACAAAATCAAAGTTTTCAAAATGATAACATCGTGTAAAGATAGAGTAATTACGAAATAAAATGCTGGAGGATACACTGTAAAACTTTACCGTGAAAATCACGGTACTATACCGTTAACCATAAGTGCCGGTATTGTACCGTGATTATTTTACGGTAAAACACCGTGAAGAAATCTCGGTAAAACGCCGTTATTTTACGGTAGAATACCGTGATTATTCTGTAATGAAACAGCGTGAATTACGGTATAGTACCGTGATTAATTTACAGAAATGCCTCGCTCATTTGTTGTAAAATATTTTTTGTACAACTTAAATCAAAATATATTTTTACTATTTTCAAAAATGTTTTGCCTGTTTCATTTTGTCTTATTTTTTCATTTATTTCAATTGTATTTCAATTGCATTTTTTTTAACTGTATCTTCAATTATAAATATCTATTAACATATATGTTTGTTTATATGCTAATGGCAACAAAAACACGTCATATTTTTAAAAATCTTTTCAGTTTTACATTACTTACATGTTATTAAATAGAAATAGTTACTCAGATAAATTAAATGAATATAAATAAATTCAAATAAAACGAAAATTTAAAATCTCTTACATATCAATATAACGTTATATAAATAGTTATATTTGGTAAGTAGGAGTTTAATAATGAATTAAATTCAAAAATAAAATAAAAGACATCATTGTAAAACTTTTGAAATTTACAAATAAATATAAATAACTATATAATAAATTGCTGTTTCAAAGTTATATTAAAAAGTTTAGCAACGTGGTAAATTCAAATATTATTAAATTTCGCAAACTTCTGCAGTATTGACAGCACAGCTTTGCTTATTGCTGTAGTCTTCTTCGTTCGCCTTGCTTTGCTCCCTTTTTCAGGATTGATGCCGAAAAATGCACTAGAACGGTCAATAATATATGTATAAGCAATTGACGTTTAAAAACATTCTCATCAATAAATATCATTAACATCAAATACTATGTAAACCTTAAACAAATTAAACACATTTAATTAAACATAATATAAGCATTATATACCGTTGACAAAATTCTAATATTGATGAAGCTTCTTTTGGATATGGTATATTGAAAATATAAAAACTCGCAAATAAACAACAAAATGACTTGATGAAATTGTTCATTCCATCAACTGCAACAATGCAATCAATTACCAGCATGAATCGATTTGCTGTAAATAGCGAATTCCCTAAAAAAAGAATGCAAGTTGACCTAACAAAAATCCATTTTAAATATATATAAATAAAAATGATCAAGCCTTTTTTTTTTAAATTATTTTCAAAATCTTAAAACATATTAGAACTTGTAATTCAACATACCATAAACACATAGATGAGGAGAATTTGATCTTGGCACCAATTCTGTTTGATCCATTGTCTCCTAAACATATTTTTTTTACTACTAAATATCTTTTAGTAACTACATTGCATGTTATTATAAAATGAGTGAAACACAATTAATTGCTTGAAAATATGTATTGGATATATTTTAAATTAATGATTACTATCTTTAACATACATCCACAAACATAAAGAGTGCGTCAAGTTTTTCATTAAACAAACTAATCAAAGCCATTAGAAGACCGGGAGCCACAGGTAAATCTGACAAAGTTTCATGTTTTGCTTTATCTAAATTTTTTATCACCTTCTTTACGTTAAGGTTTGCTATTCCACAACTATGCAAAAATAAATATAACTTTTCATCATATAATGCTTTCATCAAAAGTTCACCAGCATTCACACCACCCAAAAACAAATCACAGTGATGTAGCACACCATCAACCTAAATTGAAAAAAAAAATTTAAATATATATATATATATATATATATATATATATATATATATATATATATATATATATACATATATATATATACCAAAACTAAATAAAATAAACTTCTACAAAAATCTTATTAAATACTATAAAAAAATCTCTAATTAGTAGTAATATAGATTAATACTTACTGGTTAATAATATAAGTCATATTATTTTTAAATAAAATTAATTTAATTTACTGTAAATAAATTGGGGAATTTTATCAACAAATCATTCAATAACATCTTTTCATTTATTTCAGTTCGTTGTAAATAGTATTTGAGTTCTTCAGGACTGTTTGAAACACTGAGAACTGGTTCTCGGTTCAAGCAACCATAACTATCAGTTTTTCTTTTTATAACATCTACTGATAATTGTTCCTTTTGGGATTCCATATTTAAAACACTCATTAATGGTGGAACACGGTTTGGCCGCTGCAGATAGTCATAACGGTTTACTAGTTGTAACGTTAAACTGTCATGACCGCTACCAATCACTGTAGTACCATACTCATCTTTAAACGATTTAGGATATTTGGCAACCATAGAAGATGCAATTACATCTAAATGTTTTTTTAATGGCTTTGGGCAAACAGCAAGGACATCATTCATAATAATCCTTATAATTGCACACCGATGTGCTGTTAAAGGTCTTTCTCCAGCTGCTAATATATCTTGTACCTCTCTAGACATTTTGGCCCAAGGTAAAACAAATGTCAAATACCAATCAGCAGCACTTACATGTTTAATCTTCATTACTAGACAAAATTGACACAATATTTAAACTAGAGCAATTAAATATATAAAGAACACAAAATATTTTTTCAATTACTATGTTTTATTAACAACTTTTTTTAATAACTTACTCGAATTAGTTGAGTTATTTTTCACTTTAACTGTGGGCACCATTTGTATGCTGGATTGTGTGGCCACAATAAAATCTACAGATTTTTGGGATTGTTCTGCATAAAATTTTATTAATATTATAAATAAAAATATATAAATGTATATGATAATAAAAATCATATTTATTTTGAGTATCATAAATCTTTTTTACCAGAGCTTTCCTTTGCCCAAGATTCAAGGAGTTTGCGTTGTTGGATGGGTTTTAGCAAAACCAAATCATCAACTTTAACCAGGTAGAGATCTGTTTCATTTTCAACACCTATTTCCCATAAATTTTTCACAACCTGGTTTAAAACACATCCGTCAATATGTGGCAGTGTTCTTAAAATATTACTTTTAATAACCTCCATTATCTAAAAAAATAGATCATATATAACATGTGAATATATCAAGAGTATCATAATAAAAGTCATATTATATTGTAAGTAAATTTTACAGAGTTTGATATGGTTATTAAATTTAAAAGATTACAACTAATTAAATTTAAAAAACATATATATAGTATTCACAAAATGTAGTATTAAAAAAAAAATTAAATTAAAAATATATATATAAAATATTAAAAATTATACTTGCTTCCATTTTAAATTATACTAAGCAAAAAAACAAAATATTAAAAAATTTAACAAAATTCTTAGTAAGGCATTATACATATTAATTATGCAGCAAAATTCTTAAAAAAGAAAGTTTTCTTAAAACGTTTTTATAATACTCTCTACTATTGTTTTTGATTGGTTCTTATGACTGGTTCTTTAAATAATATTTCTGAAAAAAACTGCACACATTTACTGCATAAATACTGTAATTAAAATAGTTTACAAATAAAATCTTTTATCATGATATTGCCAAATAAAATATATAACTTTTAAAAATTATTTATGTAAACCTGTAGTTATTCGATGAGCATGACACAGAGTGCTTTAAGGAAATAAAAGAGCGATTGCAGTGCTTGTAAGATGGCAGTGGAAAATAGTCTATTAAAGAAGCAATCATTATACATCGAATCTCATTATTTTCTCCACAGACCTCATACATACCAAGCTCATGCACAAATTGTGTGTTCTGCTCATTAATAAGAGCATACTCAATTCCATGTGTATCAAAAAAAAGAAACAAAATTCTTGCAAAAATAAGAAGTTCGTGATCCTTTGTAAAGTCAAAAATCAAGAATAAATCTTTTTTGTAATGGGTACCTTGATAGACAATATGGGTAGAAAATGTATCCGGCAGTTGTCCACATGTAGTTATAATTGCCTCAGAAATGGTAGAACTAAAATTTTTGACATTGAATGAAAATGAATTGACCGCATAAATTTTTGAACTTGGTATGCTTGAATTATTGTATGATTGCAACAACTGGTGTGTTTCTGTTAAGGTTTTACATACATGCTTGTAATTGTTAAAATTTCTGGCACATTTTTAAAAGTAAGAATGCTTTTGTTCAAACCTTAAAGTGAAAACTCGCATTAGAGGCCCGTAACGTAAAATTAACTGTGGATAGTGGGACAAATAATGATGTTTTGGTAATAGTTTAGAAGAAGAGAATAATTCTCTACGAGAAGACAAATAACCATTTATTGAAACCTGCAGATAAGCAATATGTTGAATGTCAATTTTAGGTGAACATATAATTTCAACAATTTCTTTCAGTCTTGAATACAATAACCACACAGGATCTTCAAAATCTAGAATGTAAATTCCTATATAAAGGGGAAACGCAAAAACACCCAGTTTTGAACTGCATGACCACTTAACTTTTCAGTACTCGAAGTTTTATTTATCTCACAAGGTTTATCCAAGGCATCTCCTTCAAAATATTTCTGCATGTTAATTCTTCTGTTGATGTTGTTAAATGAAAACCATCGCTTATTAACAAAATATTTAACAAATAGATACATATCTCGTGAAGCAACGCCTTCAAAGATATCATGAGCTAAGCATGGTGGCAAACCTGTAGACACATGAAATCCACATAAACCATTAAATGGTGAATTAAATTTTATTCCTTCAAAAATGTTACCATTATTCTGAGCTAATTGAAGCAGGCTATTATTATGGCTTGATTCTGTTCGATCTAGTCCACAGAATTGAGGGTTAAAATCAAACTCTGCATGTGTTGCTAAACAGTATCGACAAAAGTGTGAAACTGTGGTAAAATTTTTACAAAAGCCTCCTATAGAATGTGACCCTAAATTATCCCCTAGTATGCATAGAAGTTTTGTTTTTATAGATAAACTTTCAGAAACAGAAACAGAACCAGATATTTCTGCCAATTCAGAAAATATTGGTGCAAATACTTTGCTGAGGCCAAAGTACTTTAAATCTGCATCTTTACACATAAGTACCAGCTGTAGATGCTCCGATGCATATCTCTTGTGTGATGGAATATTAGCTAATGTTAAGTAAACTGCAAGTATATTATGTTTTTTTCTTCCTGATCCAATTGGATTGACAATTTCAAAAGAATCTTGATATAGAATAAGATATAAAATTTTATCATCAGACTTTGCAATATCTTGAATTAGGGATCCACTCAGTAAGTCTGAATATATACCAAAATTTTCCTCATGTTTTACCCAAAACCCAGGTTCATTGCTGTGTTTATTGTACATCATTTTTAACAAGTCCTTTATTGGAACATGATGAACAGTTCTAAATTTTTTATTGGCATCAAAACCTAAAGTAAATTCTATTGGAGATATGTAACTCATGTGTTTATGAAAATAAGCTTTCCTTTTTTTATTAGTACTTAAAGCGTACAAACTGTTTATCTTTATTTGTTCTGACTTAGAAAATTCAGTTAAAATATTTTCACAGATATCGCTGCTTTGATTCGAGATTGCAGAAGTCAGACTTTGAACAGAGAATTGAGTACTCGAATTATTAACTACCATAAGTTCATCAAAAATAGATTGAACACAAGAAGCTGGAAATATATTTTTTACTTGCAATTTTAAAAAAAAGAGAGCTTGATCCTTCAAATATTTTTCAGAAGAAATATCATCAATACGATCATGAAACTCTTCATTTTCATAGTGTTCTAAAGATCCACATGAAATGCTTTCTTGTTCAAGGGTGTTAACATCTTTATTCTTGTTTAAATTAGAAGAATTTAAGCTATGTACAACATACAGTGGCATGATAAAACTTGAATCCCATTGCTTGTGTCGTCTTGTTATATGAGATGCAAATGAATTTCGATTAGTGTAAGAACTTTTGCAATTCATGTAAGGACAATGAACGCGGTCAAGTGAATCAAGATGCAATTTAAGATGTAAGATAAACTGAAATAGTCCAGCACATATTTTTTTACATAGTGCAATTTCACATTTAAAACTTTGGAAAATGTTATTTATTTCTGTTGTTGGTTTATTTTCGATAATACTTTTATTGTGTTCTTTTCTTATATGCAATTTGAAAGTTGAATACGTTTTGAAAATAATTCTGCAATTTTGAATGCTGCAAGGAAACTGAATATTAGCTAAATTGCGATGGCTTTGATAATGAGTCATATAACTCAGCAAAGATTTTATTTTTTTGCCACAATGGTTGCATGCTTTTAAATCCAATTTAGACATTATCTTTTTTATAAACTATATATATATATATATATATATATATATATATATATATATATATATATATATATATATATATATATATAAATTATGTTAGTGTATTCTACAAACAGAGTGCTCAATGTTCTAAAAGAACAGAGCAATAATAAATTAGTAAAAACAATTATCTAATTTTTGATTTCTTCAACACTGTGTTTCACCATCAGTAGGTTCATCAGGAATAATGTTTGTATATATGTGTATATATATATATATATATATATATATATATATATATATAAAATTATATATACAAAATATATATACATATAATATAATAATTATTAGGATTTATAGGATTTGAATTATTATGTTTATAGGATTAAAAGGATATAAGGTATGATATAAAACACAACTAGATAACCTAGCTGTGATCTTCAGGCTGAAGTCTTCAGTCTAAAGATACCATGGACTTCAGCTATGTCTTAGTAAGATATAACTGAAGTTAATAATATCTTCAGGTGTTTGATATCAACGTGTTTGATACCAAACACGTTTTATATACTCAATCTTTAATCTTATATTTGATGTCAAACACGCTGATATCATATAAGTTATATCATAAAATCAAGTGCAATAAGAAATAACATTGAAACAAATAATATTATTTTGTAAATTATGGGATGAATTATTTAGACATACAAATATTTCAAATAGAAATTATTCAAAAATCAATGCGAAGACTAAATATTAAAAAAAAACATGGCAATCCAATTTACTTAATTTGTCTAAAAATTTTACGGTAGTATACCGTGAAGTAGTTAAGAGTCGTGTTCGCGGCCGAAATACCGTAATAATTACGGTATTGTACCGCAAAATGCGTTCACGGTGAAATACCGTGTTATTCACGGTATAGTACCTTGAATTTCACGGTAAAGTTTTACAGCGTAGTTTTAAAAAAACTTATAAACAGCATATCAATATTAATTTAACTTTTGTCTTAACTATCAGCAATTGCAGTTAATATTACAATTTTAAAACAATGTCGCCAATTTGTTTGAACACCAAATCTCAATTAAGTTTCAGTCAAGTAAATAATAAACTGCTAAGGTTTTTTTTGGTTCATCAGTTTCTCAGCTAAGAAAATAAGCTCCATATGATGTAACAAGACAAGAGTTCAGTATGATAGAAATGGTTGTATTCAACTTATGAAAATGCATACCTTAAATAAAGTGGTCTTTATTTCAAAGCAGGCTGTGTGCTCTCATATCATTACTTATACTTCGTATTTTTTTACGTCAAACTAAAATTTAATCTTCGGGATTTGGGAAAGTTGACAATAAACAGCCACGATCTTTTTAAACAAATTTTTACATTAAAAGATCCTTTGTTTATCGTCATCATTAGTTGGGCAGAATTTTTGAAGACTTTTCGATTTAAAAAAAAAATCTCCTTCATTGCTAACATAATAAAAAAAGGCTCTGGAGAAAAAAGTGAGGGCATGAGCCTTTATAGTGACCCTCTTAAAAATATTAGTTTTTTAACGTGTTGTTAAAAAACTAAAATTTTTAGAAAAAAACTAAATTTTCTGAAAAAATAAATAATCAAGTCTCAGAATCTAACTTAAAAACGGAGTTCCAGACAATTAACGCCATGTGTGCGACCTCGTAATATTGTAAGCCCTGGGTTTACAGTAAAAGTTTATTTTTAAAAATGGGTATTTATCTTTCATCTACTATATTTATAAAAATACTAAGAGGTTTTTTAATACTATAAAAAAAACCACATATATTTAAAATACATAATTTCAAATTTGATTAAAAGATGCCTTGCAAGAAGAGCTGCCCTGTAAGAATCAAGCAGAGCTCAATAGTAACTAATTTCAGGTTTGAAAATTAGATAAAAGAAAGAAACCATTTTTGCATAGTTATTTAATTTTATAAACGAAAAAATATATATGGTGGACATAAGGCTTGTCTAAATAGCATGCTTCAAAGTACTCAAAAACTAATTTTTCTTTTC
Organism: Hydra vulgaris; assembly: GCF_038396675.1. NCBI lineage: Eukaryota > Metazoa > Cnidaria > Hydrozoa > Anthoathecata > Hydridae > Hydra > Hydra vulgaris. Next base: position 250,198 of record NC_088921.1, on the reverse strand, counting down.
TTTTAATATTCATTTTTATCCAAAGACTTTAGTAGTCTATAATTTTTTTTAGTTATAAATTTTAATTTGGTAAAATACCTCAAAATATAAAATTAATTACAGTAATTACGCAAAATAGATACATCTTCAACCTCACTTCGACAACACAACCAATTTTATAAATAGCCTTTTCTTTCCAATGGATATTTTTATATTTTAAAATAGTTGAACAAATGAAGATTAATAATTAAAAAATAATAGTTAGACTAACAAAGTCTTTTTTTTGATGAAAATTAAGATTGAAAAAAATCATTTTTTGCGTACTTTTGAATCATGATATTTAGACAAGCAATATGTCTACCATATATATTTTATCGTCTATTAAGTCTTAATTAGGTAATATAAAATAATAAAAATAAATAACTATGCAAAATTGGTTCTGCTGTTTTAATTTCAAATTTAAAAATGTGTTTAACATTACTGGGTAAGTATTCTTAAGTCACTTTAAAAACTTTTAAAGTCCAATATTAAGAGAATGTATAAATATATTTTGATAATTATTTCTGATTTGACTTTCTAGTATGAATAGCAAAAGCATAATAAATAAATGACAATTTCGAAGAGTTACTATTGAGCTCTGATGCTTACAGAAGGTAGCTTATTATAAAAATTAAAATTATCTATGTTAAAAATATGTTGTTGTTTTTATAATATTTAAATAGTATATAAATTTTATAATATATAAAAAAGTCCATGGTTATTTTTTATAAAAATGGTAAATGAAAAGTCAATGCCAATTTTTGAAAATAAAGTTTTACTGTAAATCCAGGTCTTTAGCCATATTAAAAATTAGTCATAAACAAAAAAAAAGATTAAAATGTTTCATTTCCAAAAAATTTAAATAAAGTAAAAAAACTACCTCACGGTCATGCCATGAGGAACTCCGAAAGTTTATGTTGATATAGTTATTTCTGCTGTTTGATATTATACGCACTGCTCGATAAATGATCTCTAAACTAAAGCAAGTTAATATTTTCTACTACATACAGAAGGAGTTTTCTTTCTATTATTTAAATGTACCAATTTATGATTTTAAAAGCCTTCAAAAACTAATCAAAACTCCTATTTATTAGGAGTTAATTACTATTATAAACTTATTTTCAACTATATAGTTAATTATTTTTCATTATTTAAAAGTGTTATCAAGGCAATTCATGTTCAGATGTTTCTCAATATTATTGGTTCAATATTAGGTTCAATATTAGGTTCAGTATTAGGTTCAATATTAGGTTCAATATTAGGTTCAATATTAGGTTCAATATTAGGTTCAATATTAGGTTCAATATTAGGTTCAATATTAGGTTCAATATTAGGTTCAATATTAGGTTCAATATTAGGTTCAATATTAGGTTCAATATTAGGTTCAATATTAGGTTCAATATTAGGTTCAATATTAGGTTCAATATTAGGTTCAATATTAGGTTCAATATTAGGTTCAATATTAGGTTCAATATTAGGTTCAATATTAGGTTCAATATTAGGTTCAATATTAGGTTCAATATTAGGTTCAATATTAGGTTCAATATTAGGTTCAATATTAGGTTCAATATTAGGTTCAATATTAGGTTCAATATTAGGTTCAATATTAGGTTCAATATTAGGTTCAATATTAGGTTCAATATTAGGTTCAATATTAGGTTCAATATTAGGTTCAATATTAGGTTCAATATTAGGTTCAATATTAGGTTCAATATTAGGTTCAATATTAGGTTCAATATTAGGTTCAATATTAGGTTCAATATTAGGTTCAATATTAGGTTCAATATTAGGTTCAATATTAGGTTCAATATTAGGTTCAATATTAGGTTCAATATTAGGTTCAATATTAGGTTCAATATTAGGTTCAATATTAGGTTCAATATTAGGTTCAATATTAGGTTCAATATTAGGTTCAATATTAGGTTCAATATTAGGTTCAATATTAGGTTCAATATTAGGTTTAATATTAGGTTCAATATTAGGTTCAATATTAGGTTCAATAATAGGTTCAATATTAGGTTCAATATTAGGTTCAATATTAGGTTCAATATTAGGTTCAATATTAGGTTCAATATTAGGATTATTGGTTGATACATTTTATGCTAACAATTCAAAGGTTTTATGGATAAAATTTTTAATAAATAAAATAAAGTTTCCAAACAAGATTTCTTTAACATTTTAGTTTCTTATATATTAAAATTGTGTCCTTATGCCCTCCGCTCTAAAGATATTATTTATTTTCACACTAATGTTATTCAATAAAACTAATTCTCGAATAACGGATGTGTAAAACGAGAGGATAACATTGGGTTATCTCATCCACTTTTGAAATCGCTCCGACCCCGCTGAAATATGCTATTTTCTGATTTTTCATTGTAATTCTTTTTAATTTTTGAAAACTGCTAAATACAAAAAGAGATGGTTTTTATATAAAAAAAAATTTTTGTTTTTCAAACAAAAAATCCAATTTTCGAAACAATATTCCTTAATAAAACAAAAAAAAAATTGTAATAGTGTATTATACTCCGAGTTTGACCGATAAGATTTGCACAAATCATTTCACTCAAAGATTTTATGCAGTTTTTCCACTATCACTATTTTTTACAATAAATTTTGATATAAATTAGCACTTTAATTAGATTTCTGCAGATATTAAGTGCTTCGTGTAAAATCTATCAGTCGTCCAGAGTAAGAAACACCACAAGTCAGTGACTTCAATACAATGCATGTTGTAAAGCCTATTTTTTTTTTTTTTTTCTGGCTGCAAGCAACCACTAATAAGTTGGGAGTTATTAGAAAAAAAGAAAGGAGTTATAGTCCAAAAAACGGTTGACAGAAGACAAAATGTTGAAGATTGTATAAGTTAGAAAAACATGAAGGTGGGAGTTAGTTTCAAAAGGTTAAAATGCACAGAAAGAACTAGACGAATAAAAGTTTTTAGACGAGTCAAACAAGAATGAATTTTGGCTAATGGAGTTAGGGATGATGGCTCCTTTGAGCTGCAATCATGATAGTATTTGTAAAAAAGAGAAAGAGATGCAACTTTATTACGATGGGAAAGAAGCTCAAGCTTAGTAGATAGAGCGGTTCCAACTACGTTTACAATGCGTTTTTGGATCTTATTTAGAAGAGAAAGAGCATCATCAGACACGGTGATTCAATACTTATGAAAGCTTGGGATTTTATTATGCGCATGCGCCTGTTACAAATACTCGGTTATCTAATTTAATATTTACGTGTTCAATTTGTATATTACCTTTCAACCTTGTTTCCTGTTTTTAAAGGCAATATTTTAATGGTTGCTAATATTTTGACTCATAAAATGAAATTTTACATAAATGAGTTAGTTTAAGCATAAAATCAATGTGAAAAATATATCTAAACATCCACTTTAATTATTTAACTTTTAACTGGAATATTACCTAAACTAACACTTTACATAGATGCCAATTATGGACGAGGTAAAATTTTTATGATATTTGGGTTAGTTTTTAATAAAAATATTGTTAATCGTCTCTCAAAAAATTTTAGTTTCTATAACCGATCATTTTTTAATGAAATATATTTTCATCTTTTAGTCAAGAGGTTTTTATAAAATCTTCATTTTGATGAAGCCTGAAAAACATCAACAAAAATTATTGAGAGTATGCAAAATTTGTGGAAATTTGACTGGAAAAGACTCTATAAAAACCATCAGTAGGCGGAATAGAATTTATAATATTTTTAAAATGAATATTGTTGAAGATTGTTTAGATGTTCATCCAGCACAAATGTGTTTGAAATGCAATACAACTATGGTGAATATAGAAAACCGAGGTAATAAAACTTTCAATGCTATACCAAAAATTTGGTTAAAATGTCAAGCAAACGAGTGTAATTGTGTATTTGGTAAAGCTGGTCGAAAACCAAAGCCAAATGTAGGAAGACCAGAAACATTTAAAAGATGGACTCAAATAAACCTTAATCTGTTTCTAAAATCCTTACCTTTACCTTTGAACCAAGATCAGTATTTTGAATTAAATCTTCAGCTTAATCCTCATTTAACATTATGTATTTGTAAAGTTAGTGAAAAAGTAATGCATCAACCAGTTATGATTCACGGTGCATAGGAACATACTCTAAGACCTTGCAACACATCCCCAGAGATTTTATTTTTGATTATCATTAGAAAACATTTCCTCATTCAAAAAATGTAAACGACAACTTTTTTTAGTGGGGGCCTGGGGAGAAAACACACATTTTAGGGCAGTGCCCAGGAATTTTGTTGTTCAAGATAGGTAGCTAATAAGCATGGGGCATACTCAAATTTTTAGTATGTTGATACTGGTAGCAAATGAGGATGACTTGCAAAAAATTAAGGTAATTGAAGCTAAACCAACCCCGCCCCGATCCCTAACTGCCCCCTTCCTAGAACTACGTCTCCTTTAATCGTAAATTTTTTTTTTGTTCTATCATAAAGTAGATCAAAATTCATAGACAGATTTCAAATTTCATCAAAAAATCTCTTTTCGTTTAAGATTTATAACAATGCAAAGCCTAAAATTACCCCCTGAAATAACCTTAAATGGTCTCAACTTTTAAACGAAAAATTTATTTTTGATGTAATTTGAAATCTGTCGATGAACTTTGATTTAATATAAGTTTTAATATAGATTTAATATAGTTTAATATAAAACAAGCAAAAAGTTGAAAAGTGTTTTTTGGAACCATCCCCTAGGGGGGATTTGGGGAATCTTCTCGAACACCACAAAATCATGCCCATGCCCCATATTTAGATTTTCAGAAATATTTTTGATAGATTTATCAATTTTATTTTTTAAAGTTTTTAAAAATTTTTGTTTAACATTAAAATTTACAGACGGATAAGTAATTTTTATTACTTTCTATTTACATTTCTATTGAAATAAAAACAAAGCAAAGCAACCTTTAATTATTAACAATTAGTAAAAGTTAGCAGTTGCTAATTGTTAACAGTTGCATAACAACTCTTTGCACGCGTTGATATACGAACTGAAAGCATGTTTTTAGCCATTATATTGACATGTGTTTATAGGCATTATATTGACATTTGATTGATATTGCCGATATATCATGCCAATATTATCAATCCATATCAAAAGTTTTTATTTGAAACATTCATTTAAAATGCCTAAACATGCAAAAGAACATAGTGATTTTGTAAAAAAATTTTGCATTTGCTGCTTCAGGAAAGGCACGGATTTAAGACCAATAAATAACCCTGAAACAACTTATTTAAATCTAAATAAAAAGAAAAATGACTACTCAAACCTTATCAAAACTATATTCTGGAAAGATTATTCAGCGGATAATCCTGACCTTCCTACCATGCTTTGCTCAAAATGTAGAAAAAAGCTTGCAGGGACTGATCCTTACTTCATTATGCGGCCGTGTTATGAAGGTAATTATAACTATATTGATGTTTAATTTACTCCATTTAAAATTTAGTTTCGCTATTTTAGTTGTTATAGTTGTCATACAAGTGCTATAAAATTTAGACCTGAATACCAGAGTTATTAGAGGGAAAAAATGTGAATGTTTTATTTGTGAAAATGGGCGCAAATCAAAAATGGAAAAAATATTGGCCCCAATGGTTGATTGTGTTTCGGGAAAGCTTGTTTATCAAGGCGCTGAAGATGTTTCAAATAAACCTGCAGAAAGACTAGTTTGTCAACATTGTTATGCCCAAGTGGGACAGGGAATTCCACATCCCTGTACGAAATTAGAAAGACAAAAGAATTTGACTGCCATTGTAAAATCAACATCCCCAACAACGCAAGGAAAAGTTTTGTCCAGCTCTATCAAAGATTTCAGCACAAATGACTCAGAGAACACCTTAGTTTTGAAAACCTTTGGTCCGAAGCAACTCACTGTCTCTTTCGGAAAGACTGAGGTTAAGAAACCTTTCTTTTCTTTACATAAATTGAACAAACTTCAATTAAAACTACATTCCAGGTAAATTTTTGTTGCTTAAAAATACTTTTAAAAATAAATTTGTTATGAGTTTAAAGCCAATTTTTGTAATAACTTTATTATGATTTATAAGTAATCGCAACATGATTGAAGTTGCACGATTTCTGAGAAGTGAGGCAGGACGAAAAAGTGTGGAATCCGGTTTCAATATTAAACTGATTGAGAACAACGAAATAATTGGAAATTTATTCAATTGTGATAAACTCCCATTGCTATTAAAATTAAAAGAAAGCGAAGAGGTAAGTAAACTATTTCCAAAAAAATTATTTTATATCTAGATTGCAATTTGTATTATTCATTTTGATTTTTTATGAATGTATAGTTGGTAGAAAAAGATACTCCTATTGTGTATTGCAATGACATTGAAAAACTCGTAGCAATGGTACTTCATCACAGAAGTCAAGAAACAAATGATGTTGATATCAAATTAGGTGTAGATATAGGGCAGGGATTCCTAAAAGTTACACTGTCAATAACCCTAAAACCAGAGTTAAAAAATAATAAAATTCCAGAGAAACTGAGCAAGAGTGACGGATATGCGTGCAAAGATTTTAAAGATTCAAGCGTCCACAAAACTATTATATTGGCCATTTTGCCTTCATTGAACGAAAAATACCATAACTTGCGGTTAATATTGGATAAGCTAAACATTTCATCCTTAGATTACACAGTATCTGAAGATCTAAAGATTTTGCTTCAAATGGTTGGAAAACAAACTGCAACATCAAAACACCCTTGTCCGTATTGCATGACGTCATCTCATGACTTTCAAAAAGCTGATCATTATACTCTATTGTCTTTGTGTACATTGTACAACCAATGGATGGCTGATGGTGCAAATTTAAAAAAAGCTAAAAAATACACTAATGTTGTTAACTCCCCTTTATTAACAGGCAACAAAAACAAAAAAATACTAGAACTTGTAAATATTCCTGGACTACATATACTGCTAGGTGTTGTAGACAAAATTTTAAAAGAGATTGAAAAAAATTTATTTGAAAACAAGGAGTGTGGGTTACAGTTTGTTAATCAATATCTGTCTAAAATAAACATCTGCAGAGTGTCCTACCAAGGGCAGCATCGTTTGGAAGGCAATGCTTGTCATAAATTGCTTAAAAACATAGACAGCTTTGAACTGTTTTTTCAAGAGTTTAGTCTTGGAGTTTCCGCTGCCAAATATATTAAGGTACTTAGAGATTTTGAAAAAATAGTCCATGGTTGTTTTTGAAAATCATTAAGCTCCACATATGTTAAAGATCTAGAGGAGTTCTCTACGAGCTATAGAAATCTAAGGGCTACAATTCCTTTGAAGGTACACATAATTGAGCAACATGTTATTGAATTTATCAACATGAAAGGTGGAGTCTTTGGTATGATAAATAACTTTTAAATTTGATTAAAAATAATTTATAATCTTAGTAATTAATTACTCTATTTCAACAGTTGAATCGTAAAATTTGCATAATTTACGACGAATATTTATTAAATAAACTTGCATTTCTTTTGTACTTCTACTGTTCTATATTTTATTTAGGTTGGCGGAGGCCTGGGAACAAAAAAGCCCTTGCCCCACTCTGCTCAAACATTAAGGTACTAATGAAGTAAATTTTTCTACTTTACTATCTTAAACTAAATTTAAATTTATTGACAGATTTTAAATTTCGTAGAAAAATAGTATAAATTACAAAAGTTATGACCATGCAAAGTTTACACCTTCTTCCCCCCCCCTCCCCCCCCTCATTTTGAGGGATTTGAAAATTCGCATTCTAATTTACAATATTATTCTACAAAGCTAAAAATCTGTCAATAAGTTTAAATTTAGTTTAAGATACAGAATAGAAACTATATTTCTTGTAAGGCAAGCTTGTAAAAGCAAAGAAAATCCGTGAATGTAAATTGGAGACCTTTAAAAAGCTTTTGACAGTGTACCAAGAGATGTAGTGTGGTGAGTTTTTGAGTAACTAGAAGTTAAAAAATGGCCTGTAATAGTTTTCAACTCATATATTCAGATAATTGTAAAATAGCTTTAGCTTCTTTTTCTTTATCATCTTGGCGCAAGCACTACCCTGATGCAAACAATAGTTCTTAAGATGAATATGATGCAACTAATTGCTTGAAACAATTAATTGCGAACCACTTGGTTTGTTTAGGTTTTTACGCTTAGGTTACTGGACTGAACAAGCTCTCGAATCCATTCATCAGGATTTCAATCAGTTTTTGCGAATGAGAAAAGTTGGAGAGCACAGCCCAAACTATATAGAGGCGCTGAAAAACGCGGTTGTTGCTTACAACTACAAGCACTTTTAAAGTAGCTTTCTATTTGCAGGAATGTAGTTTGTAAAAAGTAAAGTGTTAAATCTTCTTTGAACCTACACAAACCAAGTGGTTTGTTTAGGTTCAAAGTTAAATCTCCTTTGAATCTAAACAAACCAAGTGGTTTGTTTAGGTTCAAAGGAGATTTAACACTTTACTTTTTACAAACTACATTCCTGCAAATAGAAAGCTACTTTAAAAGTGCTTGTAGTTGTAAGCAACAACCGCGTTTTTCAGCGCCTCTATATAGTTTGGGCTGTGCTCTCCAACTTTTCTCATTCGCAAAAACTGATTGAAATCCTGATGAATGGATTCGAGAGCTTGTTCAGTCCAGTAACCTAAGCGTAAAAACCTAAACAAACCAAGTGGTTCGCAATTAATTGTTTCAAGCAATTAGTTGCATCATATTCATCTTAAGAACTATTGTTTGCATCAGGGTAGTGCTTGCGCCAAGATGATAAAGAAAAAGAAGCTAAAGCTATTTTACAATTATCTGAATATATGAGTTGAAAACTATTACAGGCCATTTTTTAACTTCTAGTTACTCAAAAACTCACCACACTACATCTCTTGGTACACTGTCAAAAGCTTTTTAAAGGTCTCCAATTTACATTCACGGATTTTCTTTGCTTTTACAAGCTTGCCTTACAAGAAATATAGTTTCTATTCTGTATCTTAAACTAAATTTAAACTTATTGACAGATTTTTAGCTTTGTAGAATAATATTGTAAATTAGAATGCGAATTTTCAAATCCCTCAAAATGAGGGGGGGGAGGGGGGGGGGGGAAGAAGGTGTAAACTTTGCATGGTCATAACTTTTGTAATTTATACTATTTTTCTACGAAATTTAAAATCTGTCAATAAATTTAAATTTAGTTTAAGATAGTAAAGTAGAAAAATTTACTTCATTAGTACCTTAATGTTTGAGCAGAGTGGGGCAAGGGCTTTTTTGTTCCCAGGCCTCCGCCAACCTAAGTTTTTGCAAGGCTTCATCATTTAGCATAGTTTAGAGTTTTTATTTAGCAAGTTTAGAGTTTTACACAATGTGTGAAAATGTCCTATATGAAACATCAAAAAATCATGCAAGCGCCCATAACTGCTTCCTATTTTGTCAGTAATAATTCTTTTTTTAAATTTCATTACTTTTTCAAGCAATTTTCTTTTTCTGTTTAAACCATGTTCTTTACCTCCTTTGTAAAGCTTTACTCTTCAATTTTTCTTCTGATCGTTTGAAGTTTTACTTTTATAATTGCTTCAATTGTAAGTTTTTTTTTAACTTTTTTATCCTGCTCTTTAACAATCTAAACATCTTTCAATCTCTTTAACAATCCTAATATACTTTTTTCAACAACATTTCCTATTTTTATAAACAATTGTTTTTCGCTCAGAACATTCTTTTCCTCTGAACCTTTTTTGTATATGGCTTGTTTTTTGTTTTGTAAAACTAAGTATTTTTATTGTGACGCCATCACTTGGAAGATTACCATCCTAGGTTAATAAGCTCATCTTGCCCTTATCTCACTAAACTAAGGTTTTTATTTCAAAATATCCATTATTCAGGTGAGTTTGCCCTAAAATATTTTTATTTTAAGATCAGTTATAATCATGACATTATATAAGCAGACATTTCCTTTTAGTAAGCATTGTAGTGCTCACTAAAAGGAAATTTCACAAATCTTTTTTTTACTTGTTTTAAGTGCTTAATAAGTGCTTACAAAGTTTTATCCTTAATAAATAATCTTTAATAATAATAAAGATAATGATCATGATTAAAATAATAACAATAATAACAATAATAAAAATAATAATAATTTTTTGAATGGAATTTGATAGTTGTTAGTAATTAAATTATAGGTGCTAATTTAAAAAATGATCTTAGTTTTTCTCTATCACGTCAAGTTTTTAAATTATAGGGTTTTCACTTTCTTAAAAAATGTGATAAAATGTAAATTATATTATTATTTGGTAATAATTATCCAATTATTACCATGCAAAGGAAAATTAAACAATTGGGTTGAACTGCAATGTTTATTTAACGCAAATAATATTTTTTAAAAATAATATGGCTATTGAATATGTCAATTTTATAAGTAGTTAGGTTAAAAAATGTACGTTTATAGCTCTTTATGGAATGTTCAGATCGAGGACTATGACGTTTTATGCTCCAACAAAAGTCGGCTATCAAATGTACATCCCATCTACCTTGATAACGTTATTCCACAACCTTCAAATCTTGATGAAATTGTTCTCCGTGCTCATCACTGACAGCACCAAGATTTTAACGAAAATTGGCGAGATGGAAATGCAGAAAATGTAGTTTAATGCTCTTATTGCAACCAAGTGCATTATAATTTTCCAATAGTTGCTAAACAATTTCTTTTTAATTATGTGCGTACGTATTTCCAAAATAGTTCTTAACGCTGACTTTAAATAATATCAAAGCATTCTTCTCAAGATCCGACATAGTTCTGGTAAGTATTTATCTTTGATAAGCTGTCGAATTCGTGGACCATCAAAGACACCGGCTTTAATTTTTTTAATTGACAGTCTAGGAAATGCATTAGCAATGTACTTGAAATAATCGTCATTAGTTATCAGTGCTTTCACAAACTGCTTTATGAGACCTAATTTTATGTTCAAAGGTGGAGATTTTAATTTTTTTAATTCAATATACAGAGAAAGCATGGATAATTTGTGTCAAAACGTAGCTAATTAAGGAGGAAACACACCATTTTAGGGTCAACGCAGATTGTCCTATGATGCTTCTTATACTGTAATAACTCAATAACTCTTTTTAAATCCATATTCAGAATGAATTTTTTAATAGGCCCAAATCCTTTTCCAAATCATTCAACTCTAGCTTATCGAATCCCTTGAGCTGAATTGTGATGTTCAAAATCTGCATCATTTCTGTCAGTGTCTTCTTGAACTAATTTTTTCTAGAGTAGATAGTTGTTTGAATACTGGATCTTGAATTTCATTTAAATGACACGTTGGAATTAAAGTTTTTTTTATATATATAACTTACTCTTAAGCAAATTTTATTGAAATTATTTCCAGTTTCTTCTACAAAATGTTGAATTTTTTTCAAAACTCCTATTTAGACTTTAAATATTTAGTGACGGACTTACTAAATTTTTAATGGGGTGGGGAGAGAGAATGTTGATACAAAAAATATGGCATACTCCAATTCCCCCCACCTCCATGTTTTCATCGCTATGATTATTATTGTGAAAGAATTTTATTTTTACCACTAAAAATATTTTTTTTAGGATATTGATGAAAACGATATCTGTTTAAAAATCGTTTACAAAGTTAAAATTTGAATCTAAATTGACTTCTAATCATGATGCATTTATCATGAAAGTTGGGATCTTTTGTTGAATTTTTTCAATTTGATAAAATAAAATTAAAATAACTTTTTATCCCAACCCTCTTTGTATATATGCGCGTATAAGTTTTTTAAATGTATTGTATATATGCGCGTATAGGTTATTTAATTGTATGCATACTATTTATACATTTAAATAACCTATCTGTGCATACCAACGCCGTAAATTTATGCAATGTAATCAGTATATGTGGAACTGGACTATATATATATACAAAGATTTTGAGAATAGACAAGAAAATAAACAAGACAATAGAACAGCAAAAGAAGTTATGAGAGAAGGTTTCAAAAAAGACTTCGAAGCGTAGATAAATGCGCAGTTTTGAAATATAAAAAAGTTTCATTTTTATTAAACTTTAATAATTACAATGTTTGTAAGCAGCTTTCAAAGAATATTTATGAGTAAGCTGTAAATAATCAAGTGGATTGGCACTTTTTATATTATCCATTAAAGATTCTGCTTGAAATTTGATTTTTGTATTCAATTTTTTGACGTGTTATTATAAGGAAAAATTTCCGTTTAAAAATTATGAAATATCTATATTTTTTATATCTATACTTCAAAACTACTTTTTTTAAAAAGTCTTACGTTGAAAAAACTTACATGTTTGACACCAAAAATAAGTTTCACAATTAAAAAATGAGTTTTATTTATGTAAAAACATATAACATTATCTAGCTATTCTATTTGAAAAACTTGCTGTTGAAAAAAATAAAACTTCCTTTATAATGGGTGATTTTAATATCGATCTTATAAAAGCAAGCTCAGATAAATCAATCTCGGAGTATTTGAACACCATTGGTTCAAATAACTTTCTTCCTTTTATATCTTTACCAACAAGAATTACCAATCACTCAAGTACTTTAATTGATAATATATTTTCTAATTCAACTTCTAAAGATATTTTTTCCGGCAATCTAACTATTAGAATATCGGATCATTTGCCACAGTTTCTAATTTATTCATCTTTTAAAAAAAGATTTATTAATTCTCAAAAAAGCAATATTATTCTTCGAAACTTTAAAAAATTAAATAGTGAAGAATTCAGGAATGATTACACGGAAATCAACTGGGATGAAGTAATCAAAGTTTCCAATAGTAATACAAATAAATCATATGAAGATTTCTTCACTACCTTTAACTCTCTTCTAGACAAACACGCGCCGTTAAAAAAACAAAGTAACCGTAAGTAAACTAAGTAAGGCTTAACTTGAAGGCTTTAATCCATGGGATACTTCAGCAATTTTAACCTCGATAAAAAAAACGAAACAATATATTTAAGAAGTTCCTTAAAACAAAAAATCTTAATGACAAACTAATTCTTGAAAAAGAAATTTACTTCTAACACTTATTCGAAGAAGAAACAAAAAACACTTTTCTAACTACTTTACTACCAATAGCAATAGTTTGAGAGCTACGTGGAAGGGTATTAGAACTCTTTTGAATATACGTTCGGATGATATCTTATATACATCTTGTATATCTTCAAACAACACCATTATCAATGATCCAGTTAAAATCTCGGAAATTTTCAACTCCTTTTTTATTTCAAACCGTAAAGAACTGCAAAAAAATATTCATTCATCTCATACTGACTTCCATAAGTATTTAAAGACATCAAACCCTGACTCTCTTTTCATTAAACCTAATGAAAAAAATGTAATAATATCAGTTATTCTTTCTCTTAATGATGGCAAGACTTCTGGTCCAAACAGCATACCAACCTTTATTCTAAAACTTCTTGCAAATGATATTTCCTCAGTACTTTCTAAACTATTTAATCTCTCATTCGCTACTGGTATATTCCCTAATATTTTAAAAACTGCATCTGTTAAAACAATCGATAAAAAGGACTCAAAACTTGACTGCAATAACTATAGACCAATATCATTATTATCAAATATCAGCCAAATTCACGAAAAATTAATGTATTCTTGTATCTACCACTTTCTTGATAATTCTAAGTGTCTCTACGGCCCTCAGTTTGGATTTCATTTAAAACACTCTACTTCCCATGCACTTATTAGCATTACTGAAATGATTCGCGGTGCGATTGATAGTGGTTCTTTTGCCTGTGGCGTCTTTATTGATCTCCAAAAAGCATTTGATACAGTTGACCATAAGATTTTAACTGAAAAATTGTATCACTATGGTATACGGGGTATCGCTAATGATTGGTTTTCACCCTATATTAACAATCGCACTCAGTTTGTCTCAATTAATGGGTTTCAATCCACATGTAAAGTTATTAAGTATGGTGTACCACAGGGTTCTGTTCTAGGACCTTTACTGTTTTTAATATGTATTAACGATCTGCCTCACTCTATAAATAATTCGATTGTTCATAATTTCGCTAACGACACTAATCTTCTATGCATAAATAAATCACTCGCGCAGCTTTGTAAAAACGTTAATTCAGATCTCCATTATTTTTGTCATTGATTAAATAGTAACCGTCTTTACCTAAATATCAATAAAACTGAATTTATTATTTTTCACCCTCCAAAAAAAAGATTGATAGTAGTAATGTGAAAATTAGAATTAATGGTAAAAGACTTTTCCCATCTAAATATATAAAGCGTCTCAGGCTATTTCTTGACAAAAACCTATCATGGTACTATCAACTAATTCAATTAAATAAAAAAAATCTCACGTGCCAATAGTATGCTGTCATTAATACGACACTATGTTCCCCAACATGTTTTAATATCATTTTACTATTCCTTGTTTTCCTCACATCTAAGTTATTGTTGCACTGTTTGGGTTCAAAAAGGTAATTTTCTATTACTTCGTATAAACAACGCACTTCCTTAAGAATTATAACATTTTCTCCCTAACGATCTAATATCGAAAATAGGTTTTCTGAATGAAAAATTCTAAAATTTCAAGATCTAGTAAAGCTTTATAATTGTCTTTTTGTGTTTGATTTTCTTCAAAATAAACTACCAAATTCCTTTATTAACTTTTTTATTGAAACAAGTAACACACACAAATATTACACGCGAAATACTGAAAATTTTTAACTTGCCCACTTCCTTTTTCAGCATTTTTAAATATGGCAAGCGCACTATAAAACATCAATGTATTTCTCACTGGAACCAAATAATGCCATTTATAAAAAAAAAGATTTTAACTAAATACCCTATTATTACCAACATTCTTCTTCTCAATCGAAACCAAATTAAGAAATTTATATTTGAGTATATATTTAATGAATATTAATTTTATCTATTATTATTATTGCTTTTTTTATATTACTGTATTTATAAAACTATTATTACTTTTATTTTATACTGTCTTTTTTAACTCTAATAATATTACTATTATCATTAATTTATCTTTGTTTTTTAAATCTTTTTAATATTATTTATAATGATAGTAATAGTGATTCAATTGTAGTAATAGTTTTATGGTTATTGTCCTAATTTTTGCAATTGTTAAGTTTATTTTATTAATTTCTCTCATAAACTTTACTATAATTATTTATACCATTGTTTTTATCATTAGTTATAATTCTTAGTAAAGTTATCATGATATAGTTACTATGTGTTTTTTTATTCACATTATTATTAATATTATTATTTTTATTGTATTATTATTGCAATTTGCAATTATTAATATCATCTTTATTTATTAGTGCTCCTATTACATTTTTTTATTACTTGTGTTATTGTTGTTTACGCCAGTATTTCCTTGTCTTGATTTTTTTTTTAGGTTATTTGTTTATTAAGGTCCATTGACAAGTTTTTAACTATATGAGTAACATCAAACTTAATTTTATAAATTATAATTAAGTTTGTAATTTTTAGTTTTATAATTAAATAAATAGAAATGGATAGTGATATTTTACGAAAGAAAAATTTTACGAAGAAAAAAAGAAAAATTAGAAAGAAATTTAGAAAAAATTTAGAAAGATTAGAAAATTTAGAAAATTTAGGAAAGATTAGAAAATATAGAAAATTTAGAAAGATTAGAAAATTTAGAAAAAATTTAGAAAGAAAATTAGAAAAAAATTTAGAAAGAAAAATTTTACGAAGACTTTTCAAACGCATTTTCATTTAAAACTGAACTTGAAACTTTAAAAAAGAGTTTCACTGAGATACACATAATTATTAGAAGTATAAATAAATTGTTCGACAATCTAAAACAGTTCATAATACAATACAATTACTTATTTAGATAATTTTCCTAAATTAAAAATGGTGCACCGATAAATCGCCTCAAGCAAGGTTTATACAACAGATTATACACCAATAACTTCTGAAAGAAAAAAAACAACAAATGCAGGAGGAATATCCGAAATTATAAAGCGAATAAAAAAGGAAAAATCCTATGTTGACAACGAGTTCTTTACAATTGAGATATTCAAAAAATCAAAAAATCTTTTAGTCTATATTTTAGTCAATAAAAACTTAAAAAATATTTTAGTTTTCACCTTAGACTGTTATGTTGTAGACTGTTGTGTTGTAGACTGTTATGTTTTAGACTGTTATGTTGTAGGCGAAATAAGCAAAATTTCAAATTACCCGAAAGAAATCTTCCAGGGAATAAATAATGATGGGAAAAAAATATTCTGTATAGTAGATCTAAGCATTAACTGTTCAAATTACAACGAAAATGCGTCTACAAAACTCGTTTTCGATAAAATGCATTAGATATATATCTTTCAAGTCGTCAATAAACTCATTCTTTTTTAGAAGTCTCCTTAAGGTGGTAGTCTACCTGAAATAATGAAAATTTTCAAAGTTATAAACTATACTGTTTTAGCCTATTTCATATACGTAGAAAATGGTGGTGATATTTGTTTTTTATAAAAATATTTAGAAATTAAATAATTTCATCATTAGACATAGTTAATAAACAAAAAAATTGTGACGCCTACTTTAAGTGAGTTTTTAAGAACTTTTTACTTGGATCTTTTAAGAAAAATGAATTATTATTCATTTTTTTTTGAATCATTGGTACACTTTTTAAAGTAACCCAGGGTATTCACATGCAGTTTTAAAGTATAACCAAAAGTAGAAACGCAGTTATATTCGTAAGATTTATCAGAAACTTAATTTTGCTGCTGGCAAATATATTTTTCATTTATATATTAATCTGCGTCTTAATTAAACATATGACATTTAATTCCTGCAAGAATTTCTGCTTATCTTATCATAAATTTTAATGAGGGATTAAATAGAATGTTAAATGTATTTAACATGTATAATGGAAAAAAATTAAATATGTATAATGGAAAATTTACAAAAGAATTTAGCCCGAACAAAGAATGTGCGAAAGTCGCTTGTGAATCACAAATCTACTCCAAAAGTCAAGCTTAAACAAAAAAAAAAAAACAAAAAACAAATAAAAGACCCCAGCGTAAAAGTTTTGCAGATGCCAATGAAGAAACCCAAAGAGTAGTAAATGAAACTGGTTTTTTTTTATTTTTTTTGTACATTGTTAAATCTAGATTTGACAATTGCTAACTAATTGGTTTGGGTATTTTTCTTTTTCTTTTTTTTTTCAAGTGGTAATTTATAATTAGTGGTAAAATATAATTTTGAATTATAAAAAAAAAACATTTCTAAAGCCAATATAGATTTGAAACAAGAAAAATAATGGTTTGCTAATGCAACTTGTGAATAATTGGCTTAAGTTTTCTAAATAATTGGCTTAAGGATCTCACTTCTCCTACAGCATGGGGCTCACAGTAACTGGTGAAATTTAATTCAGATAAAACTCAATTTTTTTCTGCCAATTGTTATCGCAATAATTTAGATCTTCCTATATTTATGAACGGTAATATACTCATATGTAATGTATTTATGTATTTAGGAACGTAATGTATTTATAAACGATAATGTACGGTAATGTAAGCAGTAACGTTGTAATCAAATCTATACCTTATATAACAATACCATTGTTGCATATTTTTAATCTATCGTTAAAGCAAGGAGTATTTCCAGAATATTTTAAAACTGCAAGAATTATTCCAGTTTTTAAATCGGGAGATACTTCTAATGTTTCTAATTATAGACTTATGTCCATTCTTGCTTGCTTCTCTAAAATACTAGAACGATTAATGTACAATAGGCTTTTCACTTTTTTAGAAACAAATAATATTCTTTACAACAAGCAATTTGGGTTCAAAAAAGCTCATTCTTCTGATCATGCAATTCTTAAACTCGCTCATGATATTTTTCAGGCGTTTGATATAAATAAGTTTACATTAGGTATTTTTATAGATCTAAGGAAAGCTTTCGACACTGTCGATCATACTATTCTATTAAGAAAATTAGAAAATTATAGAACTACTAATATAGCTTGGTTTCAAAACTATCTGACTAATAGAGAACAGTACGTTTCGTATGATGGTGGAAAAACCGACATTGAGATAATCACTTGTGGAGTTCCACAAGGATATTAGGACCACTTTTGTTTTTAATTTACATCAACATCCTGAATAAAGCTTCTAATGTTTTAGACTCGATTTTATTTGCTGACGACACTAATTTATTTTATTACCATAGTGATATAAAAAACGCTATTTGAAACAGTCAACAAAGAACTTTTGAAAATAACTGAGTGGTTTGATATTAATAAACTATCAGTACACTTAAGCAAAACTAAGTATACCTTTTTTCATCGCCTTCATCAAAGTGACAAAATTACCTTACAACTTCCAAATATTGGCATTGTGAAACGCAATATTAAAAGAAAAAAACAATGAAGTTTCTAGGCGTTTTCCTTGATGAAATTGTTACGTGGAAAAATCATATAAACTTAATCGAAAATAAAATTTCTAAAAATATTGGTATACTTTATAAGGTAAAACCTTACCTGAATCAAATATGCTTAAAATACATCTATTTCTCTTTTATTCATTGTTTGCTCAATTATGCTAATATTGCTTGGTGCAGCACCAAAAAAAAAAAAAATTGAAAAACTTCTCAACGAACAAAAACATGCAGTTAGAATAATATCCAATGAACATCGTCTCTCGCCTTCACAACCATTGTTTAAAAATCTCAAAATACTGTATGTTTACCAAATGAATATCTATCACATTTTAATTTTTATGTATAAAGTCAATAATGAAACGATCCCAAATATATTCAAAACCTTATTTAAAAAAATTAAAACCAAAAGAGTTAATTTTATTTAATGTAAACATTGAAGGCTTTTTCTTGAGCTATATTTATAAATGGGTCATCAAAATAGATTATGTTGTATATTTTCATGTTATATGGAAAGATTTGAGTTTATGAATTGTTATTTATTCTACTTTTCATTTTTATTGCAATACAAAAATGTACATATGTTTTATTAAATTCTTTTAAATTCTTAATAATATATTTCTTAATATAATATTCTATTTTTATTTGTTTTTCAAATTTATTTGAAACATTTTTTATTTTTATTTTTACTTTTTTGTGATCTTTTATATTGATATTAATATCGGAATTGCTTATTTATTATTTTTTAATTTTTTATTTATTTATTTTATTTTTTTTTTAATTTTTATGTATAATATTAAATGACATATACTTGCATTACCGTATGTGTGTATATAATGTGAATATATTATTTTCGGAATTTTAGGGGCTTGGTGACAATTATGTCAAGAAAGAAAACAATTATGTCTTCTTCTTGCCCCAGCCATTGTTAAACTTTAAATATGAAATTTATAAATATGTATTGACGGCAAACTTACAGGGAAAAAAAAAAAAAAAACTTGATGAGTCATCTACCATTCACCTTCCAGGATTAACTTCCGATCTTTTTTGGAAACCATATATCAAACCCGTTGCAAAATTAAAATCTGCTAAGTTTGCATCTTTTTATCGAGCTCGACAGTTTCTTACTCCGGATTCTATTCACTATCTCTATAAATCTCAAGTCCGTCCTTGTATGGAATACTGTTGCCATATCTGGGGCGGATCTTCTAATGATGTCCTTTCTCTTTTAGACAAGGTACAAAAACGCATTGTAAACATAGTTAGACCTGCTCTTGCAGCCAACCTCCAAACATTATCACATCGTCGTAATGTTGCTTCTCTTTCTCTATTCTATAAATACTATAATGGGCACTGCTCTAAAGAACAAGCGCCTCTTGTACCATCTACTAAAGTTCATTCTCGTGTTATTCGTCATTCAATTAAGTCTCATTCTTTTTCTGTATATGTTCCTAAGTGCTTCAAAAACTCTTTTTCGTCTAGTTTTTTTTTTTGACCATCAATTCTTTGGAATTCGCTTCCTGCATCTTGCTTTCCTGATTCATATAATTTGCAATCCTTTATGTCGTCCGTCAATCGTTATCTTGCTCAACAATCTTCATCTTTTCTCTTCCAGTAACTTCCAACTCTAATTAGCGGTTGCTTGCAGCTTTGTTGGAAGCGAAGATGTTTAATAAAATAAATAAAAAAGTTAGACTAAAGCAATTGGTTTTTATTTTTCTTTTTTGTTTTTCTCAAAATGTGATTTTTGGAAACGGTGCGATAAATAAGTTTTTTCAAATAAGTGCTATGTGATATGAAATTTGATACACTGATTCTATTATATATGAATTAACACTTTTATTTTTATTTTTTTGGCTCTTTAGTAAATTGGGCTCAAGACCTGTATTTTGGATCAAAATTTTGCTACCATTTTGAATTATAATTTAAGCAAAAACTTTTCAATAAATTTTTTTTCTGTTGATTCAGCCAATTCAACTTTCTTATTAGATGATGTTCAAAAAAATCCAGCTCTGTATCTCTAACACTTCTTGAGTAATTTTCCGCAGAGTAAATGCCCTTTTTTTGGTCCCGCGGACCAAAAAACAGTGTTTTAAAACCAAATTTGGAAGTTTAAATAAAAGTTCCATAGTTTGATAGGGTTTTTTATATTGTTGCCAGATACTAAGTTTTTTGTTAAAGAATACTAGGATTTAGTTTTCAAGGTGTCTACCTTGAAAACCTTAAAAGTAGGAATCATTAAAACAGATATATCATATCATTTATTTAGATCAATTTATTATTTTAAGATGTAAGAACAGTTCAAGTTTCTATAACCTAAATCTAGGAGATTTAGGTTATAGAATTTCTCGGGAACAAAAATACCCAAAAAGCGTGCTCCCAGCCTGAGTATGAGGGCAATGAATTAATAAAATAATCTTTTTTAGAATATTATAAGTTAAAATTCATTAACAGGTTTTCAATTTTGTTTAATAATTTTTTATTGTTCAAAAATCACGACCATGTAAAAATTCTACCCTTACCCAAATGAGGGGGTTGTAAATTTGACACGATCATTAGAATTTATAGTATATGAGTTAATTGTATTATTTTAATTGCCCTCATACTCGGGATAAAGGAACACAATTTTTGGGGTATTTTTTTCCCCATGCTCCAACCACCGCGATGTTAAAAAAACTTGAGACGTTCTGAAAGAAAAACTCGGAAAAACCATACAAAATTAATTAGTTTGCTTGATAGAATTGTTGTTAATAAAACAGAACATAACAACAAAATTGGTATTGCTCAAAATTTCTTGAGTTAAATTTCAAATATTGGCCTCAAAATGGCTTCCAAACGTCCGTATTACTCTTTCAAAAACTTATGTTAAACTTAAAATTGCAGTTTCAGTTCGAATGGACTAAACTACCAAGAACAAGAAATTGCAATAAACTCGTTGGAAATAAATAAGGCTCCAGGCTCCGTAGAATGAGGTTAGCAGTAATATAATTTAAAAATAGCAAAAATATTAAAAATCGCGAATTCATTTACACTAAATAATCCTATCTTAATTTTTCCTGTCTTTTCAAAACTTTTTCTGCGAGTATTCAATATAAAACTTTACAAATACCTAGTAAATAATAAAACTTTGAATAAAAGCAATTCAGTTTCCGAACACAACACTCAACCGAGCATACAATTTTAGATCTTATAAATAACGTGAATGACTAATTAAAAATTCAATAAACAATTAGATATAGCTCTTTTGTTATTATTCTTCTAAATATAAATACGTCTCAACAGTATTTAAATTAGAGTAGTTTAGGTATAATGAGCACCTGAAGCGAAAATTGGAATATCTTCGAAAAAAATTTTGCGGGATCCAAAACTTTAGCAAATAAATAATTTTTAAGGATCATGATCTACTTAAATATTTTGGCGCCCGTAAATTTGTCTTAAAGAAATATTGAGACTATTTGATAATATGAACTGGGATATATTTAAATTAGGTTAAAAAAAAGAAACATTGGGTAAACTCAATAATTTAAAAAAAAAAAGGAATGAAGGAAGTTTTTGAATAAAGCCAAAAAAAAATTTTTTATGCATTGAAGTGTTTGTTTTGAGTGACAAGTAAGTAACAGTTTAAATGTATGAAATAAAAAATTGTTAAAAATTAAAAAACTTTATGCTGAATAAATTTTATAAAAAATTTCTTCATACACTTTATTGATTGCGGCAGTTGCCCACTTTTACGACACTGTCTTTACAGCTTTCATTTTTTACAGCCTGCATCTGAAAGTAAAAGAAAATCAAGGAATCAGATACATGATTAATATTAATAAAATATAATAATATAATAAAAAAGTATGGGATTAAAGAATTTTTTAAACAAAATTAGCTAATCAACAATAAAAATAAAAATTACCAGCATCTATTCGGAAAAAGTAAAATAACTAACAATTCGTACTCGGTTTATAAAAAATTTATATAATAATATTTAAGTAAATAATAACATTTAAGTAAAAATAAAAATGGAAAAAAAACAAACTAAATAAGTATTGTTAATTAAAAATTTACATTAAAAATGAAATAAGAAAAATATATATATATATATAAATAAATTAGAGGTATCACTTTAATTTAATTAACAAAAAATGTTGACAACTTGGTGGCTTTATTGTATATTTTTTAAATATTTAATTCTAATTTTAATGAGGCTTTAAACTGTTCTTTTCTAGATTTCTGTGTTTTTACAACTTTAAAAACTCATTCTACAAATCAGTTAGACGATATTATATTGAATATGAATTTAATTATGAATTATATATATGGAAAATAAAGTTTTTGTTTTTATTTGATATTCATAAAATTATTTCTTTAAAACAGGCTTGAAATATTTCTGGAGAATTCCTATATTTGTTTTATACGATACCTATCTTTGTTTTAAACAAGAACTTGAAAACTTGGTGTAAATTGCTTTTATAGACATTCAGGGCCTTTATTAGTTTTACCCGCCTTAAAAAAGCACATTACCAAACAACCAGGCTAAATCAATTTTTCCTTTTTTCAGGCTAAATTAATTTTTTCTTTTAAAACAGAAAACAGAATTTTTTTTTTTTGCGCTTTAATGACTTCACTTATTTTATTAATTCTCTTCTGAGCATACTCTATTGAAACCATTTGGGACTAAATAAGCTACAGAAGTGGTCGAAACCATTTTGGAAATAAAATATATTAAGAAATCCAATGCATTTAAAATAAAAAATTATTTACATTATCTAAAAAACTCCCTAATAAAATGAAATATGAAAAAAATGGCATTGTATTATATTCATATTCTATTTAAAATATCTTGTTAAAATAATTTTTAGTTAAAAGCTTATTGAGTGTTAAGAACATATAAGATATAAATAGAAACATTGGTATGGTTAACTTAAGCAAGTAAATGTCTTTGAGCATATTAAATAAATTTAATAGCTGTGTAACTTAGGGTAACCTGGGGCAAAGCGAGACACTTTCAGGGAGAATGTTAATAACTTGAGAAGAATCGCATTTCACAAGAAATTTTGCAGGCCACTAGCAAATTATATGTCTAATGACCTCATAAATATTTGTAGCGATAATTAAATTAATGACAAGGCTGTTGCATTGGTTCATAATTAAATTCAAAATGACAACAATTACCCTGTCTCACTTTCCCCAAAACCTGAGACAGATTTCATTTGAAGAAAAAACTAAGTAAAAAATGTAATTTTTAATAATATTAAAGCAGACTTTTAATAAATTTGATCTAATTAAATATAAGAATGCAAATAAAAACACAAAGGTATCATTTTATACTGTAGTTTTTCCTTTTAAATCAAAAAACATGACAGGAATTAAAAAAAAAATCAATAAAAAAATGCATATGCAAAGATTCAAGTTAGTCAAAACATTTGAATAAAATCTATTCACATAAAAAGCAAACATCGTTTAATGTGCAGTCTTCGTGTACCCAAACAGTACATACACAACAAGCTATACAGTCATTTTGGGTACAATTGCACTATTTCCCTTGATAAACTGAATAAAACTATTCCTCTTCATTGTTTACATCTTTTTCAATCAAGCATTTCTTTAATTTTCTTTCCTTTTTGTTCTTTTTTATATATTTTTTTTGTTTAATTTATTGTCATTGTTCTTTTCCAGTAAATTTTTTTTCTTATTGTTCTTTTTTTTTTCCTATTGTTTTTTTCTTATTGTTCTTGTCAAATAAAATTTTTTTCCTATAAGGAGATTAATTTGAGATTTTTCAGCTAATTTTCTTTTAGGAGGTTAAACTTTTAGAATTTGAAGTATGTCTTCAAAAGAACTTGATGAAGTAGCTGTAGTCTCTAAAAAGATTTCAATTGGATAATGACTAACAGAATTACATGCACATAAAATTGTTGTTGCGACTCCTTTTTCCTCACTCGTCACTGATGAAACACGCCGTTTTCCTGTCGATGAGATAACTTTTAGTGGCTTATGGACGCATGACTACCCAGACTCATTACAATTAAAAATTTGATGTGATTAAAAGTGATATTTATTTAACAAATTCTCTAAGTTACTAAAATAGGTTTTAATATTTTCTTCGTTCAAACCAAACACTCTGTTCATAGAAATTGCTTCTGGTTTTTTTAGTGATAAATCAGGATGGCGTTTGAAAAAGTCTCGCACAAAGTCTTCTTCTGCTAATTTACTATCTTTGTTAAAAGGTTATTGAATTAAATTTTTTTTGCAGAACACAAATACTTTCAATCTTATATCCATCATTGAGAGACCATAAAATGAATTGTCCATATCTATAATATACTTATTTAGATCTTGTTCTTGGTTATCAGAAAGCACTTTTCTAAATCTTTCAAGTAAAATAGTATGTAAACTACTTTCAAGTGAAGCCTTTTAACACGCCGATGTAGTGAATCTTTTGGCACACTAAAGTTTTAACAAGCTTTTTTTAAAGACATCTGCTTCAACTTTACTGCCGTAATAGCATTTTTCATGTTATCTTCGTTCCAGTTAGCTTGATTAGTTTTTTTCTTGTAGTTTCTCAATGACCACAAAGTTATATTCTTTTAAAGTTTCTAATAAAATTATGTTTTACTTTTACATAAAATTCTTTCATAAACTGACAATATTGTAAACGTTTACTTTGACGATTGATAAAGTTTATCAACTTGCTATCCCAAACGTTTACTTTGACGATCTTTTTCAGTAACTAGCGTTGTCGCACATTCTCCGTAAATGTGAAGTTATATATTTTTTAAATATCTTTGAAAGAAAATAATCTGACATAAAAAGTAGAATGGTAGCTGAAAGATAACTAATGAATGATTACAAAATCAATATTACGTTTCTTCTGTGGTAAAAAATGGCCGCGTACGTGGATTTTTTCCACATAAGAAAAAAAAAAAGTTTTGATTTATCAATCAAATTGACGGAACTCGTAAGCTTTATACCCACTTTTCAATGTCATAGTTTGCATAAACTGCATTTTAATAATAAGGAATGATAACACCAAATTGGTGTTGTTGGTGTCACAAACAGCGATATATCTGAACTCAACTTTTAGCTACGCTACTGCTGAAACCAACTTAAAAATACAATGAACTCTAATAGTTACCTTATTCAACTATTCTAATTCTAA
Source organism: Hydra vulgaris (assembly GCF_038396675.1). Classification (NCBI taxonomy): domain Eukaryota; kingdom Metazoa; phylum Cnidaria; class Hydrozoa; order Anthoathecata; family Hydridae; genus Hydra; species Hydra vulgaris. Next base: position 224,612 of record NC_088921.1, on the reverse strand, counting down.
TTAAATATTATTTATATAATATTTCTTTAACATCTAGTTAAGAAATATATTTTTTATATAAACTTTAAAAACCGCTCTAAACAAGAAGCAATTTTTTTTTATTATAAGTGTTTTTAAAACTTAAATCCGATAATAAAACTTAAATCTAATTCACTTAAAGGTTAAGGAGAAATTATTTTTATACGCAATAATAAAATATTATATTAATTTAATTTATTTTTAGATTCAATTTTATTCTTGGGTATTTCTACAGGCGTAATAGACGTACCCTAGATCCGCCCCTGATTTATATTAAATTTGTATATGTAAAATAAAAATTTACGATCTTAATTTAATGAAATAAATTATTTCGAATTGCTGCGCTTCAAGGTCTTCAAAACTATGATATTTTATGCCAATTTTGCGTCAAAAATATTCTAAAATATTTAAATGTAAATAGTTGCTTTTCTGATAAAAATCGGATAAAAATACGACAAACTTAAACACTTTCCTATTTGAATGACTAAACAAGTAGTAATAAAGTTGTCTTGCTAAAATATTTTTTATGTTATCTTTATCAAACCCCCTCCCCTTTATCACAAATTGTAACAAATTTCGGCCTTCCCCTAATAGCGTGACGTAATTTATAGACCTCCTTTTTATAATTTTGTTAAGGTAGCCCCCGCAAAAATCAAAAAAGTTTACAAAATTTTTTAAATTTGATTTCGATGCAGAATTTAACAGAGATTGGTAATATGAAAACTCTTACTAGTAATTTAATTTAGTTTTTTAAGTAATTATGTTTTAGTGCACCTCAGTTTCCAGACTTTCTTAGTTACCGCCATAGCAACGCGTTTGTTGTTAGGTTTTTAACTTTTTAATCAGTAGTTTGGATGAAATTTAAGTCTTAAAAACATCTTGTTTGCTTAATTTTATTACCAGGGCTCAAAACAACCTTAAGAAAGATTCCACAGCATGAACTCTAGTAAATAAAATCGTACCTTTTGACTATATTCGCATGCTCGTTTTAAAAGCTTACTTAAAGTTTGTATTTTATATTTTAAAAAATGACTCGATTAGAAAAAGTAAATATAAGTTCAAAGGCAATCAGTACACATGCAACGAAAAACAGAAAAATACTTTCCCTTTATCAATTGCATATTGTTCAAGTGCAAAGAAGTTATTTTCGAAAATAAATACTACTCAAATGTCGAGGATAAGAATGATGATTATGAAAACAATTATAACTTTATTATGAACTTTTCCATCGTAAAAAGATTATTTAGTAAGTATATTTGTTGTCTTGAATGTGGAAATAAGATTATTTTGCAAGGTAACCTTAAGAAAAAAATGGGATTTTGCTTGCAATTTGAAATTTTTTGTAAAAACTGTGACGAAGTTATAGACACATTCCAAACTTCAGTAGTAAATAAAAGAAGTGCAGAAGTCAATGCACAAATTGTTTTTGCTTTTCGAGAAATAGGAAAAGGTTATACTTCTATGGAATCATTTAATCGTTGCATGAATATGCCAAGAACAATGACAAAAAAAACTATGGTAAAATTAAAAAGTCAATTCACAGTGCTTATGTTGAAGCAGCTAATAGTTGCATGTTGAATGCTGCAAAAGAGACATATGATATTGTTTTGTTGGATGATAACAGTCATAATGTAAGTATTGTTGATTGCCATGTTTCTGTAGATGGTACTGTAGATGGTACATGGCAAAAAAGAGGTTATACATTCATTAACAGTGTTATAACTTTGATATCAACAAATAATCAAAAATGTATAGACCATTTTGTTTTATCAAAACAATGCAAAGGTTGCAAATATTGGAACAAAAGAAAGAATGAACCTGGTTATAATAACTGGCAAAATAATCAAAATTGTCTTATTAACCACATAAAATCTTCAGGATCAATCGAATCTGTGGGTGCCATTGAAATGTTTGGACGATCTTTGGAGAAGTATAAACTAAGGTATACATCTTATATTGGAGATGAAGACACATCCTTGTATAATGATGTTATTAAGTCTGAACTATATGGACCTAATGTTAGTATTGATAAAAAAGAGTGTATTGGGCATGTTCAAAAGCGTATGGGAACACGATTGCGAAACTTGCGTCAATTAATGAAACTAAATATATAGTCTAATGGGGGAAAAATAATGGGTAAAGGACAATTTACAGATAAAGCCATAAAAACTTTGCAGAACTATTATGGTACTGCAATAAGACAAAATCTCAACAGCATTTATGAAATGAAAAAGAGTATTTGGGCAAAACTTTTTCATAACTCAAATATTATTGATGAAGCAGAACGGCATAAATTTTGTCCTCGATGTATAAACAGCTGATGCATGTGGCAGTGAAATAAATTAACAGGTAAATCAAATTACAAAGCTAAATTAAATCTTCCATTAGCAATAACAGAAATTTTAAAACCTATCTTTCAAGATTTAAGCAGAGATGAACTATTATTCAAGTGTTTGCATGGACAGACGCAAAATAATAATGGAGCGATCAATAACTTCATTTGGAAAAAATGTCCTAAAGATGTTTATGTTAGCCGAAGTACTCTTGAAATAGCTGTATCATCTGCTGTTTTAGAGTTTAATGATGGAGCAACTGGGCTATATGAAGTTTTTAAAAAACTGCAGATAAAAGACGGTCGGTTTATGCACAATGGAACAATTTAAAAAAATTCAACTCAAATAGGTTATATGACCAAAAAGACTTCCACAGCAGGTATCAGTAGAAGAAAGGTGCTGAGAGCAATAAAAAAGGATTCATAGATAAAGAAAATGAAGAAGGAACATCATACTCTGCTGGTGGTTTTTAGAATGATAAAAATTTTATTTATTTTTTTATTACAAAATCTGTAAAAGCATTTTTCTTGTGTTTCATTTTTTTATTCTTTGCAACACATTAAACACATTTTCTCAACTTCTAATGAAGATTTTGATTTGAAATTTTCAGGAAATGTTCCTTGATGTGTTGTCTGGGGTTTGTATCTCAACAAAGGTCTAATTTTTATATTAAGTACAATTTTTTATTTTTTTAGGTACTTAATTTTACTAATTTAAAAAAAAAAAAAATCTTTTATTTTATTATCTTTTGAAATATTTACCCGTTTTACACAAAAGTAGTTGAAACCCTAGTTAATAGTTCTCCTAACATGCCTTGAAAATTTGGAGTCAGTAGCATTTACCAAACTTTTATAATCTTGTTTGAAGATTTTTCAAAATGGCTGCTTAAATGTCTAACTACTCCCTGGTTACTTTTTTTTTCAAAATTTCAAAATAATAATAAAAAATATTTAATTGATATAAAATAGAATTTAATTGCAATTGATGCTCCATTACAACAATTTAAGCAACTTTATTTTAAGGGGATCTGCTACCTTAAGTTTACAGGTAAGCTAAAAGTTATGAATAAGAAATATTTTTTTTTTAATTTAAAATTATAATTTTTTTTTTCAGTTTACAATGTTAGTCGTGATACAATACAATAAACTATTAAAAGCCCTTTGCAAATATACATTTACAATGCGTGATTACAATGTAAACTAGGTTTCTGAAAAGAAGGAACCAGGTTTCCGAAAGAAAATCATTAAGATCTTATCATCGGAACCTTAAAAAAAAATTAAAAAAAAACTTTTAAAAGAATCTTTTACATAAGCAAAACTGCAAACAATATGAACAACATATATAAATATAAAAACAATATAAATGGTTGTAAACAATATTACTACAAAACTGTATAAAAAAATAATTAAAATCCTAAAATAAAGTTAAATAGTAGATAAAATAATTAGTAATACTGTAAAATGTTATCGACGAAAAGAATTTAATTTTTTTTTTTCCGGAAGGACGAAGAATTAGGTCGATCAAAATTTTTGGTTTATTCCATAGGTGCGGTGCACGATAGGCAAAGCAAAATTGATTGAAATTTGTTTGACAAATAGGTTCGTTAAAAATTTTTTTTATTAGTTTGTATTTTTTTCTGGGTTTTTAATTGAAAAGATATTTCAAGACTGGGGGGAGGGGGGATTGATTGTTTTTCCACATATAAACAAAGCATAAAATTTTCAAAACATTGAATTCAAATATATTTAAAATTTTCATTTCAATAAAATTAGGTTTACAATGAGAAAAACGATCAGTAAAGTTAGTTATACGAATTGCTAGTTTCTGACAGCGATAAAGATTTTTATATACTTTTTCCAGTACATCCCCAGGCAATATTAGCGTAGTTTATGTAGCAGTGAGTAAATGAAAAATGAAGTTGTTTTTTCTTATTGGAATAAGTTCGAGCTTTGTATAAAACCTTAATTTTTTTAGAGACTTAAGTGCATACATAATTAATATGCTGATTTCAAATAATACCTAGATAAACACGTAAGAATTTAATATCGGGCAGTCTTTTTATTTCAAATTCATCAACAAAGATTTAAGCAAGTATGAGGGTAAATTTAGTTTTGTCAATTTAGTTCATTTAATCATTAATTTGTCATCATTTAATGTTAATTTATTGGACCAGTGGGATAAAAGTTTAACGTCTTTATTCACGGCGACAAAAAGTTCGCTAATATCACTCTTAGAGATAAATATATTAGTATCATCAGCAAACACGATGCTCATCAGATTAGTAGCATTATTAAGATTGTTTATATAGATTAAAAAAAGGAGGAGTCCGAGGATTGAACCTTGTGGAGCTCCATAGGTTATACTTAAACAATTATTGTGATAGTTGTCATTACCAACAACAAATTGTTTTTGTTTAAAGTAACTTCTAAACCACCTTAACACTTGGTTATTTACTCCCTAGTATTTCCTTTTTTTAAATTGGATTTGATGATCAACCGTATCGAAGGCTTTTGAAAGGTCAACACTTGAAATAACATGAATCCCAGGGTAAGCCAGAAAAACTCAGGGATTTTTTTACAGTTATATAAAATTCCGTAACAAACTTTTTATTTTAATTTTGTACAATAATTTTGCATGTAATAATAAGTTTGCGAGATGTAGGTGTCGTTGTAAAAGTTTTAGTTTGTTAAATATAAAAAGCGTGTTTAAACAAGGAAAATAGTAATCTTGTTGATAAACTTGAAAAGTATATAAAAGTCATGAAAAATATAGTGAATTTAAAAAGCATAGAAAAACGTTCTTTACTCAGAGAATACTCAAGTAAAAGTTTTTATAAATATAGTGGCAAATTCTAAAAACTCTAAAATAACAACAGTAATATCACAAAAAATTAATGAAATTTTTGTTGTTATAAATGATGGGAAGGAGGGAAGGGGGGAAATCCTTAAAAATTATTGTCTGTCTTACAGGTCCCCAAAACTTTAACCCACCGACTAGCCAACTATATTCAACAAAAAAACCAACTAAAGCTTAAAAATTACCTTTCTTTGAAGGTAGGAAGGCGGGGGGGGGGGGGGAAAGACACTAAAAGATCGCCCCAGCAATTATATAAAAGAACTGGAACATATATAAAGAAATATATCTAAAAGAACTGGAACAGAAGCAGATAAAAGGTTTCATCTTAACCAAGCCTCGTTTACATTGTAAAATTTTCAATTTGTATACAGTAGTAAAAGTAATAAAATTTTTTAATAAAAAAAACACGTTTAATTACACATGTTGCAATATAACGCTAGGGAAAAGACGCCTATGATGGCATACTTAACTTTGAAGCTTCCTTATTCAGTATCCTGAAGACAAATAATAAAAGTTTTGATATGGATACATGCCTTGTTACATAAAAAAAAATAATAATCCTCGGAGTTTTCATCAGTTTTGTTTTTTATATAAGTTATTCCTATTAAAAAAAAAAGCACGTATGCTCTCATAGGCAACCACTGCTCCTATGATGGCATAGGGGAGGATGGGGCTGGTTGTGATCAAGAGTAACTTTATGATTTCATTTAACCTTAGTGTATTTTTTTTTTTTTTTTTTTTTTTATACATGTTTTATTTTACAACTACAAAGTAATTACAAGTTACCAATCACTGATTGGCAGTAAAGATATACAAATCATAAATATAAAGTTCAAAATATACGTGGTAAATAAAAATATAGTTGCTTACAACTCCGAGACATGAATAAAATAAATACCAATTACAACAAGATAATAACGTTTAAGTAAAAATAATCCGAGAAATATATCTCTATTTTACTCCAAATAAAATAAAAAATACAATAAATAAAAATAATCTGCTGATTTTTTGGAGGAGAGTTTAGAAGTTTCACTATAAGTTAATTTACCACATTTCAAGATAATGTTAGTGTATAAAATATGATAAAAACAAAATTTGTGTAAGATTGATAAGAAGAAATACTTATTTGTAGTCATAGGAAGCTCGAAGAAGACTTAAGTCAGTCTTGTCATCGAGTACCTATTTCTTAGACGTGTAATACACATAAAAAATCAGTTGCATACGCGGTATATATGTACGTGTTACATATATACCTTGTTATTGATATTATATTTATTATCGATTTGTATTAAAAGTTAAGTTATATTTATTTATTTATTCAAACTTAAAAAAATTCCTTACAGTTGTTTAATTTAATTATTGTAGATTTTAGCTTTTTTTTCAGAGAGTGTTCGTTGTTTAAGTTTAGTAGTGATTCGTTTCTGGAAACTAATTTGTTAAATAAATAGGGACCACGATATGTAACTGAGAATTTTGTCTTTTTTGAATTGAGTCTTCCCTCAGAAAAGCCAGAAGTTACTCAGAACATCCTAATTTACCATTTCATGCTACACAGCAGCATTATAAAGTTTCGCGCATGCGCATTGGATATATTGCGCTATATGTATTTTTTGGACCAAAGAAAAAGCTTTTGGAGCATCGCTTTCTTTTTACTTTACTTAATAATAAGTTTTTCTTATATAAAAAAAGGTTTCCTAACTCGTCAAAATTGCAACACACCCAACTTGTCAGTATGCCATCGTTGGATGAATTCAACATTTTAAACAATCTTTATCTGCTTTGTTCAAAAGATAAAATTAAAGTAAGTATTCCCCTAAATACACAATATTTGGAAATAAAATTTCGCTTTCTGCAAAGTTAATAATAAAATCACAATCTTAAATATATGAAGGGAATAAAACTACATCAGCACAACCCAAAATTGATTTGTGTTGACAATAAAAACAAAATTTGTGCACAAGGGACGTATTTTCACTAAAACTAATGTAAAGTCAGTACAGTCATGTAGGTCTAATCACATTTTCACCAAAACCAATTTTTATGGAAATATGACCGGTATGCCATCATAGACGCTATGTCACCATAGGCGCCTTTCCCCTATATATTAAAGATTAACAGAAATTTAAAAGTAAAATAGGTTTAGAACAAAACAAAGCACAAAAATAACAACACATAGTTTAAAAAAAACTAAAGAAAACTTTATCAAATTTTCCCATTTTATTCAATAAAAAAAGTTTTTTACTGCAATTACTGTGGTAACAAGTGTCTGACATGTTTTTTAGCATAAACAGTGAAACCCCAAAATCATTATTATCTCAGGTATCAATTTTTGTGACTTATTCCCATTTAGCATTCGATTCAATTAAAATCTCGATTCAACTCGATTCAATTAAAATTGCAACGGTAGAGAAGTAGAATTAATAACAGTTTTTTAGATTTTTAATATAACAACAACTTTTATATAACATAATATACAATAACATTTTTTTTTAAAGTTTTTATTTACTGAGCACTTACTGAGTTTTTATTTATTTATTGAGCAACTGTGGTGTAGTAGTAACGCACTTGACTAAGAAACAAAAGATCCCTTGTTTGAACCCCACATCTGGGCAAATTTAATAACGTCAGTAATGGAGGAAGCGTGAACTTCTATCCAGATGCTCTTTCGCAGTGCTCTGTGATAAGTCCGTAAGGAATTCTTCGGGAACCCAGAATAAATAAATAAAATAAAAATACAAAAGGAATAGAGGCGTGAACTTCTTATTAAATGCTCAATTGCGGTGCTCTAATATAGTTGATATAAGTGATAGTAAGTCGTAGAAGGACTTGTTAAAACAAACAAACAAAAAATATATGCCTTATATGAGCAGGTTTTTGTATTATTTTAGATAATTTTGATAATTTCAATAAAAATTTCACGATCATTGGAAACTCAATTTAACATTAAATTTTTCCTTATGTCTTCAAAATTTGAAAGAACAATGCCATAGCCATAATTTATCTACGTCAATTTAGTTCTGTTTGGTAATAGTTCTTTAATTAACCAGATTTCGATGGAATTGTGACATTTAAATTTAAATTTAGTGGGGTTAGGGGTAACAAAAAATGACTAAAGATGGTTCTTTACCAAATAAAAATTAAAAAAAAAAAAATATTACTATCTTATTTTAATAGAAGATTTTATTTTATTTTAGTTTTTTGAGTTTCAAAAGATTTACTTTTGTTTTTGAAGCTCAAATGACGTCATAGTTTGGTTGACTGTCTTTTAACTTGAATGGTATACGTAGCTTTTTAACAATAGTTTATTTTTAAAATGGTTTTTATGACACTCGGAGTTTTCCTTCTTTTTTCTTCACTTTAAACATCATAATTCTGCCAAAAAATCATCAATATACTTGAAAATTTTAGGAAATGTTCCGAATAGTATTCTATAGAGAATAAGCAAAACAGTTTTTTTATCTTGTAGTATATATTCATATATGACTGTTTTACTAACATAGAAAAAAAAAATTGAAAAAAGAACATAAATGTAACTAAATGTATACAAAAATTAATCAAAAACTAGTTTTAGATTCATTAATATAATCTTTTTTCGCTCTTTCTCTAGTTCACTGGTATAAAGAACATATGTAAAACTTTTTTCATCGAGAACTAAATTTTTGTGAGTTATTAGGTTTAAGGTTTGCTCGGATTTTTTATCAAAATGTACTAATTATTGCTGATTATGCCAAACAAATTAAGGCGGTACCCTACTAAAAAGCGCTTTTTTAGTGTAAAATTGAAATAAAACCAAATACTAATATTTTTCTGATAAGAAATTTATAAAAAATAATATTTGAAATGAAATTTTTTTTTTTAACTTTATTGACATCCATAATGGCAGATAAACTGCCTAAAAAATGCCAAAAATTGAATAACTTTGTGACGTAATATCTTCCGTTAAATAAACTTTCTCTGGTTCAAACTTTGTAGAATGATGCATTATTATGTTTTATTCCAGCTGACAGATGGATTTTTAATTTAAGGACTTATTTTAAGTTTTTTACAAATTATTGAACACATGCTTGAAATTCTTAGTAGTTTCACTTAAAATGTGAACTAATTTTTTTATTTAAAGATATTGAACATAAATTTTAAAAATTCCATCTGTTAACCGAATTTATTGAGTATACTGAGTATACCCAGAAAATTTCATGCAAAAACCAGAAGCCAATACAAAGATATTACGTTTCAAATTTACTATAGTATTACAAAAATCAAAATTTGTAAAAAACACATTTAAAGTTTTTTTCAAGTAAAATCTTGTTTAATGTCCAAGTAAAATCTTGTTTAATGAAATATATGACTGATTAGTTTCATTTGACTTTAGTTTATCACTGAACTCTTTGGCTACTGATCTTACCTTTTTTCTTTGCTTTATACACCCTTTGTTGACTTTCGCTTCATTTGGTTCACACGAGAATAGTCAAACTGAATAGATGTCATCACTGTTATATACCCAGTCAAATTGAACTCTTTTAAAACATCCAAAATACCTTTACTACCATCATTAAAATGAATAACAGCAGAGTAAGTTCCTATTTCAATTGTTTCTCTACTGACAAAAGTGCTCTTTGGAACTCTGGTCCATATAATGGCATTCAGGGACTCATTCAGATTTTGTGTCTTACCTTGAAGACATTTAGATACCAGTTGATCGCCTTGTAAGCTTTTATAAATTAGCATTAGCAAGTTTTTAATCCATACTGGAATTGAATTTGATGGTATATACTGCTTTGTTTTACACCAATACCTGCACCAGCTTTCAGAATCACGAGGACAAAACTGATGTCGCTCATCTTGATTTGGAATATTGGTAAAGTGGAAATGAATGGCAAATATAGACTTCTTCATAGCATAAATATTATCAATGTTCCTTCTAATAGCGATGCCACAGTAGTTCTGCATCGAATTTATTATCTTATCTGTCAGTTTATTTCTACCAGACAATGGTGTTTTAGTGCCACTGTGTAATTTTACTAAACTTTGTGTTCAACAATGTGCTTTTAAAGTTTAGCTCAACTCTTTTATCTTTTATACAACAAATGTGCTTTTAAAGCACACTTTACAACAAATGTGCTTTTAAAGTATAGCTCAACAGTTTACGAATATAAAAAAGAAGCCTAGCATAGCTTAAGCATAGATTTTAGGGCTTAAATTAAGGTTTTTTTTGTGTTGCTAAGGCGTTGCTAAGGTCAATAATTTTTATTAACTCTGGTAAAATGCATTTTTTAAATGTTTAATGTAATTAAAAAATACAAGATGGTTATATCAAATGAAAAAGGATAAAATTTGAAAAAAATGAGTCCAAAAACTAATTTATGACATTTTACTTCAAAATCAGTATTTTTTTAGTAGTCTACCACCTTAAACAAAGTTTTAAAAATTATTCAACTTTTTATTAATTATTTGGTGTAAATTGTTTATTTGCAAATAAAATCAATAAATTTATTTTTTTATTTTACGTGCCTCTGACGGTCTTATCAAGATCGTCTTGGTCTTCCTCGTGGTTTAGGGAAGGAGGGCTTTTATATACACATAAACCAAAAATATGCCTTAAGGGATGTTCAAAAATGACAGTCGTTTTTTTAAATTTAAATTCATATCAAAGCAAAATTAGTAAGCTTTTAGAAAAAAAATTGCAAACTCAAAGGTATATTTTGTTTAAAAACGTCACATATAAGAGGAGGTGAGGGTTGATAAAAATGTTCCGTGGGGGAAGGAGAGTCTAAAATAGGCCTAAAAAAGTGTCACTCATTATCTAAACAGCCCCTTATGTGTATTAAAATATTTATTTTTTTACAAAAAATAAAAAAGTTAAAACGAATAATCTTTTGTATTTTCGTTTCTTTTAATCAAAAGTTTTGTAAAGTAAAATATTTCTAAAAATGGGGAGGACTTTATGCCTTGCCCCTTATCCATTTGGGTCCACCACAGGCTGCTGCTATGATATTTATATTCATTTGATGCATGCATGTAATGCTACTGATAATACTATCTCAGCTAATAAAATTTTTTTTTGATAAAAAATTTATAACTTTTTTTTTCATTATGAAAATGAAAAATAAAAAATTGTTATGAATTTTTTTTTAAGTACCAAATGCCTTTAAAGTATCAAAATGCATTAGCAAATTCATGCAAAGCTAATTTTTTGTATTTCCTTATGCGATAATGCGACAAAAAGTATATCATGTATTAATGGTAATAAGGGATGGCAATCCCGTGATCCCGAAATCGCAAGATTTCGTACAATTTTTTGATCCTGTAATCCCGGGTTTTTTAAAAAAAAATTTCAAGGGATTTCGGGAATGTAATAAAAAAAGAATTTTGATTCTTTTTTAAACTGCTCTATACTAGATTTATGTGTATTTTCAATTTTGGGAAACGTTTTCCACAAGTAAGGTCCACGATAAAGAACTGAATATGAAGTTAGTTATGAATTATATTTTGGGACAACAAAGTTGTTACTTGAAAATTTTATTGGATATTTATGAACTATTTATGAACACTTGATGAGTAGACTTCTTTTGGAAATTGCAGATATATGAATGTGAATGTACATGAGTTGAAAAGCTATTGGAACTTTGGTTTGATTCCCATTTTAGGGTCTATGTCAGCAGAAAGGTGTGTTTTACTTCTAAAAGAAAGACTCCACAACTTTAAAATAAACCTTGAGGAAGATATCATTGGTATTACAACTATTGGTGCAAGCGTTATGAAGAAACTTGGAAAAATTCTAGAAACTGATCAACAATTATGCTTTGCCCACGCTCTGCAGCTGGCAGTTATATCAGTTCTTTACAAAAAAGACGCCAGTCACTCGGAAATTGATCAAAGTTTAGATGATGAGAACACTGTTTTTGAAAATTCAGATAACAACGACGATGAAGGCGAAGATCATGATGAAGCAAGTGTGGAGGCACATTGTCGACGAGACCCAACTTTAATTACAGCTGACATTGCATTAGAGTTTATGTTGTCCAAAAAAAAGCAACAACAATTCGAAATTGGAAAACAATTGTATGCCGCTTTGAGTCACCAAATTAAAAAAAGGAGAACACCATTAAGCAGCACAGTTTATTATCTTCATAATGGCCAGGTTACTTCATCGAAAATCCCAGATGTTTTTTTACCGAATACAAGTGCTCAAAATAAAAATATTATAAGAAACCTAATAAAGCGTCTAAGCTCGGCAGATATTATTACATCAACATACGTGAATAGTGATAGCGATACTCAATTGAGCGAGTCTTTATCAAGCAAGGAGTATGAAAATAAAATCAAAACTGTTAGTGAAGAACTAAATGAAGTTATGAAAAAAGGACTGGCAGTAACACAAACACTACCTATAAGGGTAGAAAGTATAACTTCTAAAATTCAAAGAGAAATGTTGCTATTTGAAAGTGGTGCTACAAGAGGTAATCAGCTTCAAAAAGCATATGATTATGTACTATCTATACGGCCAACAAGTGTGGAGTCCGAACGAGCATTCTCAGCAGCTGGGTTTTTCTGCTCAAAAAATCGAACGCGATTAAACGATGAAACGATTGACGCTTTTATTTTTTAAGGTGGTACTTTCAAAAATGAATATAGTTCATGTATACTCATATATATTCACATTATTTTCACTTATATTGTGTTATCTTTTTAATGCATTATTTTATAATTTAAATTACTTAGGTTAATTAGTAAATGAACTATTTTACATAACTAAAAAATAAAAAATGATTAATTTATTGATAATATAATTGTATTATTAATAAATTAGTCATTTTTCAGTGTTTAATGAGTACTTAAAAATTTGTTCTTCACATGCTTCACCACCAATAATTTTTTCTGCTTCCTAACTAATCCCGGGATTTCCCGGGGATAAATATCTCAATCCGGAAATCCCGGGATTGAAAATGTCCGGAATGATTTTGCCGTCCCTAATGGTATTTCGTTTTACAAATAAAAAGTGGAAGTTTCTTTAACATTATATTTTTTTATCCTCTTTTAGAATCTGGTTTTAAAAAGTTATTTAGTATTGAACTTTTTTGAATTATTTTTATTGAAGTGATTTTTGTGCGTCATATTCGGACAGCAAGTTATTTTTATAATTAATTATATTACTACAATAATATCTAGCTATTTATAATGATTGTTTTATTTTTAAGCTGAAACATTATTTACCTTACTTAAAAAAGCTAAATACTTCCTTATTTTATTATTTATGGCTTTTTTTTTAGAGTATGAGCGTGTAGTTTATGCAGATATGTGATTTTTTTGTGAGCGAATGTTCGAACATGCTCAAATAATAGATAGCGGACATTTTTTCATTTTTTGAACTTTCTATATTATTTATTATTTAACTTTTATTTCGCTGGTTAAACAATATTGCAATTATTCAAATAAAATAAATAACATGGTAAACATAAAAAACCTTTATAAAAAACGTTTTTAATCTTTTTAATTTATAATATATATATACTGTTATAATCAGTCCGGGATTCAAAGAAGGTAAGGATGATGCGTTTATCATCACAACCTTTTCATAGAGCCCCTTTAGTCATTCATTAAAATAAAAATAAAAAAACACTTTAATTTTTAAAGTAAAATAAAAATTTAATAAAGCAAAACTCATTTTTTTTTTTTTTTAGTGTAAAAAAAATTGAAAACAAAAAAAACAAAAAAATTAAAACACATAAGAAGAAGAAAAAAAAAATAAATAAATAAAAGGAAAAAATACAAAAAAATCTGAAAACAAATACTGTAAACTATAATATATATGTCAGGAATTAAGGAGATGCATTTTAGTTTGTTGTTTAAACGATGAAATGCTTTTTAGGTCTCTAATATTTTTATTTTGGAAACGATTCCATATTGATGGACCACGGTTTGTAATTAGAAAACTTGACAGCTATGATTTAATTTTTTCTAGTTGATAGTCGTTCCTGGTATTTAAACGCAGATTATATTTTTCAGAAAATGATATTAGGAAGTTATCTGAAAAAACGCTTGGTAGAAGCTTTATACTAAGTATAAAGCTTCTGTATAAGTATTATACTTGTATAAGTATAAATACATAAAAATTAATATCTGTAATGTGTTAAGTTTCTCAATATCCAGAACCATCATGCTTTTCATCACTGAGGCCGGGTTTACTAATCTATTTAAATAATTAATTGTTTTGCATGCATGGTTTTGCAGACTTTGCAATTTTAGCAATTTGGTTTTATGGGTGCTGGCCCATACAATATTTGCGTACAAAAGCTGACTATGTACAAGGCTAAAGTAAAGCATATTACGTGATTTACTATCGAGAAAAGGTCTTGACTTATACAAAACACCTATTACAGAGGACACCTTTGTTTCAAGAAGACCAATATTATTTCTCCATGACAAATTTTCATAAAAAGTAATCCCAAAAATTTTGAGTATTTTTCACGTTTAATTTGATTATTGACTTTGCAACCAAAGAATAACTGCCAGTCTTTAACTGTCCTGTTTTACCCCACTTACTTGCAAAGTATGAAAATTTTGCTCATCGAGAGTTTCGTTATTTAGGTTGCCGTAGTTTATCGTATAGACTTTTGTAAATGAAAACACTGTTTACAAAAGTAGTTCTGCATTGTAAAAAGAACATGGCTATGAATCGTTTGTGGTAGTTGTGCATTTTTTGAGAAAACAGTTTCTAATCGTTTAATAATATGGTTCTGCAACGTTTATGAACAAGGTTCTGCATTATTTGAGAATTTTGGAATTAATTGAAATGTATTTTGGAATTGAGTAGCTCCGCAGTTATTTCTTAATTGTCTTATTTCTTTTTTTATTGCTGTGCTTTATCGGTTTAGAATATTATTTGATATATTAAGATATATTATTTTTGGTTAAGAATAACTCCATCATTTTTTATTTTCATTCTCTATAGCTAAAGACCATATACCAACTTTGTTTATGAACATCTACTTTGTTTATGAACATCTGCTTTGTTTATTGATACAAGCTTTTTTGTTAAAAAAAAAAAGATACAAATTGTGTATATAGGCCTGTCTTTTAACAATTTGTTGAACTCGTGTAGGCAGTCGGAAGCTTTCGAAAACTATTTAAAAAATAAATTTTCCTTGTATAACATCATACCTTCCTTAATCTCCCATTTTCTTCTATAACTATAATTATAAAACTATAATTTTTCAAAACAAACTGTCTGAAATTTTTCTTATTAAAAAACATATATATATTTTTTCAGTTTACATGTCGTATAAATATAAAGTCGGACTCTGCAGATCTTACCATATTACCTACCATACTTAACCATATAATAATTGAAATATAAATATAATATAAAATAATACACGAAGAAAATAAATTTAAAATAATTTAGATAATATACAATTAAAATATCTCAAAAATAATTTTGTATACAATGAGTTACGGCTCTAGGGGAGTTGCATAACCCCTGAGCAGAATATCTAAGTTATTCAATATCAAAAAAACCTAATTTTTATAAAAATTTATTTTTGGATTAGCATCCTTCCTAAAAATATTTCTGTATCCGTCACTCTATACTATTCGTCAAAAAAAATATATCAACGTTAAACTTTTGTGCCTTGGACTCTCTCACGAGTAAAAAAATAGTTTCACCTAACGCAAAACTTAAATAAATTTATTGTTATAACAATTAATGAGATTAAATTTTGAAATTTTTAAAAAACATAATCTTTAGATTATGTTTTTTCTATAGATAAAGGAAAGAACATAATCTAACAATTTTAGAAAACGATTGAGGTTCAAATTCAATAAGTCCTCTATTTAGCTAATTTTTGTCTTGGTAATGAACTTTCGTCATCGTTGTCGAAAAAGTGACAACGATTTTCAAATTAAAATACTATTTGAGGTATCAGAAGTGCTTGGCTGTTTATTAATATAGACTAAAAGATTTGTTTAACTGACAGTATGTTTGAGCTGCTCAGTGACGGATCCAGGAATTTTGTTGGGGAAGAGAGGGGTGTTGTAATATTTTTCTATTTTGTATCCTATTTGCGTATAATGCAAAAAAAAAAAAGTCCTCCATTTCTAATATATTTTAGGACTTTCAGGTTATGGTATTGAGGAAGGGAGGATGCATCATCCTCTAACTCATCACTCCCCTCCCTTTCTGGATCCGTCACTGGAGCTGCTCTAATTTAGCTCTTTAAACTTCTTCGTGTTTCTTCGACCTCCAACTTTAATAGTGATTGCTTTCAGCTTTATTAAAAAAAAAGTTCGAAAATATTCGTAAAGCAAAAGCTTTGTAATAATGAAATGAATGAATGAAATTGAAATGAATGAAAAAAAAAGCTATTAAAGTAATTCAATATATTCGACCAGTTTTATGATTAAATTCAACGTAAAACATATACATATATAAAACATAACTTTTTTCTTTTCTATTTTTTTTTTTGAAAAAATTTTACAAGTATTCACCACATAATTATTATTATTTACACACATAATTAAAATAAATAAATTAAATATCTTAATATATGCAGATTTTTTTTAATATGAAATAAATAATCAATAAATGATTTTACTTTTTATTTTATTAAGGTGGTTCACCACTAAAAAAAAAAAAATCTCCAAATATCATAATTTCAAATTAAAAAGTGTATAAAAGCATAACATAAGAAAATAAAAAACAACATAGGTGTCATTTTACAACAATGTATTCCTAAAATTGCGAAAATATGTCATAAAGGTTGCAAAATCAGTCAATTTTGAACAAAATTTTGAAAAACGATAACTAGGAAACAATTAGAAGTTAGAGCTTTATATTTGGCAAACAGTTTAATGCCCATAAAATGAA
Source organism: Hydra vulgaris (assembly GCF_038396675.1). Classification (NCBI taxonomy): domain Eukaryota; kingdom Metazoa; phylum Cnidaria; class Hydrozoa; order Anthoathecata; family Hydridae; genus Hydra; species Hydra vulgaris. The sequence goes on along the minus strand of NC_088921.1, from coordinate 207,542 downwards.
GGGCCGTAACCAAAATCATTGTTACATTTTTAGTAAAAGTTGAAATTTTTGATTTTTTTTTGGCAAAAACATCAAATTTTGGAGGGTTGGCTAATGAAACGAAATAGTAAAATGTAAATAATTCATTAACTACTTTGTTTTTAGCATATATTTTGGTTCAGGCCCTCTATCATTATATGTAGAACATGTCCTAAAAATTTGAAGAAAAAAACTTAAGTCATTTAAAAGTTATGACATTTCAAAAATTAAAAATTGCGCAAAAAAGTGAATGCAGAAAAACAACAATAAACATTTTATAACTAAAAAAAATATCAAAAACTTCCAGATAAGTATGGTTCAAAAGTTTTCGGTTGTTGTTCTTCATTTTGCCAACCCTTATTTATGGCTTTTAAATGTATCCTTCTACTTTTTTTTTCAAAAGTGTTTTTTTTTATTCATACTGGTAACGCGTTTTTGATCCCTACAAAATGAGGACATTGTGGATTTTACACCATTTTCAAGGTTGAGGTGACTCATTACTCTCTGAACACCAGCAGTTCCCTCATTAAAATACAATACAGCTGAGTTCACTCCCAACTGAAATGAAGCTTTGTGAATAAAAATGTTTTTCGGGCATCTAGATCATATAATACTATTAGGACCCTCATAAGAATTCTGTGTTTGACCATGAGTGCATTTTTTCAAAAGGTTGTCATCACTCAATTCTTCAAACTCTTTCGTAATGATATGATATATTCATACTGGTAAATTAACTTTAGGTATGTAAATGCTGTAACATGAAGAGTTTTCTTTCTTCCATTTTCACCAGCTATTGGGACCCACAAGACATAACACGTGGCGATGAAATTGATCTGGAAAATTAGTGCAAAGGTAAAGAACGGCGCGAATGTTTTTTTTCATTTGGTATACCTTTTCATTTTCACTTAAGGAATTATTAGCTGCAACCTGTCTAATAGCCATACCAAAAAAGTTTTGTATTTTATTAATTGCGCATTCTGTCAATTTTTCTTGTCCAGTTAACCGATTACCATGGTGATGTCGATCTTTTCTTCGACTACATAGTCTTGTACCAATGTGCTTTTGGAATATGACCAACACACTCTAACTTTTCCGGTTCAATTTGATACTTTCCATATGGATTACTGTTAAGAACATCATAAAATAAAAATCCCCATCTCCCAAATTATATTTATAAATCAAATCATTTTTTTCTACAGAACGATTATATATCTTTACCACACCAACACTTTCCATTGCCCCCGACGAGGCAGTACCAGTTATACTGTGTGAAGTGACTAAAAAACACTTCAGTTCTTTACAATTGCACTAAAAAATAGCTTTCTGCTCTTTCCAATTGTACTAAAAAAAAAAAAAAACTTGCTTAGCTAAGTTGCCTAGTTCTTAAGAATCTGAAAACAAATAAGTAAAAAACCAAGAACAAACAACCATTTATTTATTAAAACTACTATATTTAAACAAATTAAATTAAACAAAGAACAACATCAATTCTCCTGAAAGGCTAAAAAAAATATTCAGCTCAAATTTGTTTGCAGACCTTGCTTGTAAAACCGTGTGAATAAGAAACACATTTAGAAAAGCCTAAAAACTACTTAAAAATGACATAAATATGCAACATTGAAGTTTAGACGTCAACTGGACTAATTATTAGTAGATGTTTTTAAAACAACTCATACAAATTTACAACACTTTGTTCTTCTATATCGCATAAATCCATCATATGATAAATATGAAATTAAAAAATGTAACGAATAATTAAACAAAGAGAAAGACATCATATATGAATTTAGAAAAGCCTAGAAACTACTTAAAAATGACATATATATGCACATTGAAGTTTAGACGTCAACTGGACTAATTATTAGTAGATGTTTTTAAAAAACTCATACAAATTTACAACAGCTTAATATTATACTAATGCGACTAAGCATTTACATAAAATATAATTATAAAACTTACGGGAAACTTTTACGATTCAAAAACACGCGGTATACAGTCGGTTAATGGTTGGCACAGAATGCCAACAGTTAGCCAACTATAGCCAATACTGGCCCGTAAGTTGGACCAACTAAAGCGTATTTATTGGGTATATCAACTGTTAAAAAAAGAGTCATAGTTAAAAAGGATTAAAGAGTCATCGTTAAAAAGGATTAAAACAACAATCTTGAGAAAAGGATTTAGTCGTATTTAATATTGTTCTATAAAAAAATTTGGTGGTATATATAATGTTTAAAAAAAATGTTACATGAATTATTTTTGAATGAGACATTTCAAGAATAAGATTTACTATGTCTTATTGCTAACACCTGAGATGAATTCTCAGGTGTTTGCAATAAAACAAAATAACCCGTTAAAATAATAAAATAAGAAATTTAGTACATTATATAAAATAAAAACAATTAAAAAAGAGAAAAACTAAAACATAATGTTCAAATAATAAACAAACATATAAACTATTAAAGAAACAAAATACTTTATTAATATTAAGTTAACAGTTAACAGACTTAAATGTATTCTTGTAAAATTGACTATACTAAATACTATTAAATACTTTTCATTTATGATTGAAAAATTATATACTTATTTATTAAAGTAAATTTCGAGCAAAAATAACTACAATGAATTTAAAATAATTTAATATTAATATTAAATTATTCAGATCGGCTAGAATTGATTTTAAAATTGCGACTTAAACTTTTATATTATTATATTTAATACAAATTTTTTTTAAAATAAGATACATGTTTATAAAAAATCAGTACTGAGTAGCTTTAAAGTTTCTGAGTGAAAAAGCTTCTGAGTAATAACTAATACACAACAGCTTAAATATTCTTAGAATCTTTAAGCTCAGATATTAGCTCAGATTAGCTATTGAGTATATAATTCACACTCGCAATCGAATGGATTTTCATTCGAAATTTCATAAAGAAAAATTTTTTTCGTTAAAATCAATCGAATGGAAACAATATTAGTTGATTTACTGAACAACATTTTGTCTAATTTTTTAATAGTTTTTGTTTCGTAAATTTTAAGTTGGAAATTAAAAATCAAAAATGTTTTTACCAGATAATAAATAATAAAGATAAATATCCCTAAATCCTCCGCAGATCTGCCTCTGTTTGGTGTTCATTGGTTTGTAGTTTATTTCATACCTTTGGTCCTTTAAGTAAGATCGAAAATTCAGTTGCCGCAAAATAACTTTTAATTGTATATTGCCCAAAAGTTGTTTTAAACAAAAATCTGGTTAAGTGATCATTCTCATTTATTTTGATTAACCAGTTAAACATTTTAGGATTAACACATTTAATATTTTTGAACATATGAACAACATGTGACATTATATACCACATTATACAACTTATACAACAACATGATGACATTATACTTCTTAGCTATACCCTTTCTGACCTTCAAAAGCTTATTAATACGAGCAGTATATGTATAAAAAACTGCAAGAAATTGAATCCTAACAAAACCGAATTCTTCCTTTTTTTCACCGGAAAAAAGAAAACTAAAAACTGCCCAATAACAATTATTAACCAATAAATAAAACTTCATGATAAACTTTGTAATCTAGACTTTACTTGGGATACAAAGAGTTCACCAATTGCCTTACTTAATTGTTTAAATATTGATTGCCGAATAACCAATTTCCGGATAATAATCCGAAATTTTATTCAATCAGGAATCCGTTTTGCTTACCCAAACTCTATTATCCAGGTTTCTAAAATTTTGGCATATATTTTTTATATAGTATTTTTTTAGTAATTTCATGAGAAATTTCGCTCTAAGCGATTAAGCAAGACTTTGAAGTTTTATGTTTACAAATTTACAAAAAAAACGAAATTTTTATTTCGCCATGAGCATTAAATAAATTCGTATCATCAGGTTATGGTAACCTGTTGCCTAATAATTAAAAACCTGTGTGTAGTGACGGATTCAGGATTTTTTAGTGTTTAAGCGAATTCAAAACATTTGTATGTTTAAACTTATGTCAAATAATGATAGTTTGCAAAAGGCTGAGATGATTGAAGTCTGAGCAATAAAGTTAACGAGTTGCTCCCCCCAGTTAATGAATTGCTCCCCCCAAACTAAAAACGTGGGGGTCAAAGAATTGATAAAATATTTCTTGCACTGTTCATAAGTAGACTTATATTTATCGATAAATTTTAAGTTTCATAATTTTATAAATTCTTCACTGCCTGTGTGTATCATTCGTATTAATATGGTTAGGGTAATTTATGGAAAAGCGATAAATAGAGAAAAAGCGAGAAGTTAGCAGGATTGTTTTGTCGACGCTAGTTTTGATTTCGCCTTCATGTTTAAAAATGAATTTGTTAAAATTGACTTTAAAAAGGATTTTTTTTTTTTTTAATTTTTTTCTTAATTTCGTCGTAGAAAATTACGATTTATAAAATAACATAAATACAAATGGCTTGAGCAAGAAGAAAACATCAGTTTGTCTTTTTTACAAAGTTGCGTTATGGTTTCATTGCAGGTCGTTTTTTACAAAGAAATATATATGATCGTCACAAATGCTTGTGATTAAATATGTATATAAAATGCTACTTTCCATAATTTTATATATATATATATATATATATATATATATATATATATATATATATATATACATATATATAAATATATATATATATATATATATATATATATATATATATATATATATATATATATATATACACACACAAACACAAGGACAGTTAAGTAAAGAAACTTAAAAACTGATTTCTCTGTGTGTTCAACTTTTAATCTGTAATTATAAGTCTTTATAACTACATAAAAATCAAATAATAAAATAATAAATTAAATTGTTTATAACCTATCTCTTTTAATCATTCTAATCTATTTTAAACTTGTCTCCTAATACTTAACTAGGTAATAACACTAAGGGTCATTTTAGTATCATTTGGAGATTTTAAGTTTTAGAACCGTTTTCCAAACGTGAATCTTAATTGTTTAGTTTACAAAAAAGGTGATTACAATTCAATATCAAATTTTATTGCATCATTCGACTGGGATTTTTTATTTCATCATAAAACTGCAGATTAAATGTTGAATAAACCAAAATCTTTGTTTGAAATATCATTGGCATATCTTTGTTTGAAATATTTTAGATAGTTCAAACAAAGATATGCCAATGATTGCCAAATGCCAATAACAATAAAACCTGGAGCACACCAACCTTTAAAAACTACTTTAAAACTATCATTACCTCCATCTTTTGTTTTGATTGTTATTTAGACATATATATACATAGTGATGATAAATCTTACCAGCATACTTTTAACGCCTAAATACTCAAAGCTGATCAAACTTGGTATGCTTTCAAAAGATTTTTCAAGGTCCACAAATACCATCCAGAGATCTTTTTTTTTTTTCCTAATGTCATTCTTGAACTTGCTTTACATTTAATAGTGCATCTGTTGTTCCATTCCTGACTTAAAACTAAACAACATGTTAATATGCGGATTCTTATTATTTTTTCCCAGATTATATTGCCTTCTATATAAATGTTTACTATCCAACTTTTTATGTACAATTGCGCTGCAAAGATCTGAAATCTACTGATTATCTACATCCTTTAAAGTTTTCAACATTTCAGCCATATTATTAAAAAAAATAGAAAAAAACAGCGACAAAAAAAAACTGTTGGAACCCTGAATTAATAATAACAGTAACAACATTATTTATAAAAAAATAAATATATATTAAAAAAATCTTACCAACATCATTTTGAAATCAACTCATTTTGTTTATTTAACAAGTTATCACCTTTATATGTTAAAAGAAGAAATTTTTCGTAAAAGAAAAGATTGCAAATTTTTGACGAAGTGTTATAAGAATTGCAAGGTTTTACAATTTTCCACTCAATTAAGCGTGTAAACATTTTTTCTTTTAGGTCCCCAATTTCTTTAGACAACTAGGTATCATTTTTATATTTATTTATGTTAAAAGATTTTAGATGGTTACCGAAATTTATATGGAGTTTCACATAAGTCAAAATATACTTTTTTTGCGGTCAGGTTTTTGCAGACACTTATTTGAATGACGAGTAACACGAGAATGAATTTTAGTAGATAGCACAAGAGACGCTAACTCTTTAGAGCAGTGCCTATTATAGTATTTGTAGAAAAAAGAAAGAGAAGCAACATTACGACGATATAAAAATGGTTGGAGGTTGGCTGCAAGAGCAGGTCCAACTATGTTTACAATGCATTTTTGCACCTTGTCTAAAATATAAAGGGCATCATTAGAAGATCCGCCCCAGATATGACAACAGTATTCCATACAAGGCCGGATTTGAGATTTATAGATATAGAGAATAGAATCCGAAGTAAGAAAGTGTCGAGCTCGATAAAGAGATGCAACCTTAGCAGATGCTAACTTTGCAACTGATTTGATATATGGTTTCCAAGAAAGATTGGAAGTAGGAGTTAATCCTAGAAGATGAAGAGTAGGTGACTCATCGAGTACATCACCGTTCATAAATATAGGAAGATCTATATTATTGTGATAACGATTGGCTGAAAAAAATTGAGTTTTATCTAAATTAAAGTTCACCAACCACAGTGAGCCCCATGCTGTAGCAAAAGTGAAATCCTTTTCAAGCTCAAATGCCCCCTCCAAGCAATCAGAGGGTGTTGGTTTCTTATCACGATAAGAATAATTGGTAATATCATCAGCAAACAATGCCACCTTAGATGTGAGAATATTTGGAAGATCGTTAATGTAAATTAAAAAGAGTATAGGGCCAAGGATAGAACCTTGAGAAATTTTTTGCTACGATTGGAAAGGAAGGATTTAATAATCTTAAAGAGGTTTCCGGATCCAACATAAGTAGAAAGCTTATGGAGAAGACCAGCTTGCCAAACTTTATCAAAAGCTTTAGAAATGTCAAAAGCGATGGTCTTAACCTCTTCACCTTCATCTAATTCACGATAAAACCTGTCAGTTATTACTGTTAGCAAATCAGCTGTAGAACGAGAAGATCGAAATCCATATTGATGGTCAGAAAGTAAGTTGTTAGATTCAAGATGAGAAATTAAGTGTTTGTTAATTAAAGATTCAAAAACCTTGCTTATGATAGGAAGAAGACTTATGGGACGGTAGTTAGACAAATCAGATCGCTCTCCAGAATTTTTGAAGATAGGGATAACAGATGCCGCTTTCCAGCAGACTGGAAAACAAGACTCTGATAAGCACTTGTTGAATAGTTTTGAGAGTATAGACGACAGCTCCGGAGAACACTTCTGCAAGACAATAACAGGTATGTTGTCCGGGCCACAAGCTGTAGAAGAGTCAGGGCAGGAAATCACTTTAGATACAGATGCTGGAGTGATATGAATGTCAAGCAATGGATCAACCTGTTTGTTGGCAATTTCAGGTAGAACGCCTTCGATTCCGATACGATTTAAGGAAACAAAGCGGTTGGATGAATCGGCAAATTTTCTAGGGCGGCACTAAAAGCTTGCTACATAAAAAAATGCTCGGAAATCGACATCAGAAATCAAAAAACGTTGATGTTGATTTCCAAGCTTTTTGCTGTGTATATACTTTAAATTTAACTGTCCGTGCGCAGACTGTTAAATTTAAAGTATGTTATTTAAAACTGAAATTACAATCAGTTTAGAGATACTAGCACCATTTCTAATATAAACCAACCCTTATCAAAAGATAGAATAAACAAGTGTGAAAAATTGTTCAAGATTCAAAAGAAAAACTCTGAAAACTTATTTTCTTTGCTGTTTTTGTCAGAGTACACAGTATTTCGTTGTAAAGATAATATTCTATATGTTAGTCGCAACCTTTGATTTTATTAAACTATTCCTATTTGCTTCACTTAAACCGCTGAAGTGATTAATCCTAATTAGTTAACTTTATATTTTTTATTTACAATTCATAGTCACTAAAAATTTACCTGTTCACTTTTTAATTCTCTAACAAAATCCATTATTGATTATGGCTAGTTCTTTCAGCTTTTTTTTGCCACCTTTTAAACGCTTCACACTACTTCGGATTATACCGAACTATATAAATAAACAGTAAATTCACGGAACAATACAAAAATATGTTTAAGAAAGATAAGTGTTGTCCCGCATTAGTTCGGTAAAATTTACAAAAACAATGAAACATTTTTATTACTTTTTTTCATGTTAAGTTTTATTTTCTGACTTCAAAAGAAATGTTACTTTAAAACTATGGTTATCACGATTGCTTGTATATTAAAATATTATAATCAGGTGCGGGGTGAAAACATATAAAAAACTCTCTGATTATTAGCTTGATACCTTTTTACGTTTTTTACCCAGCTGAATTCGCTGCGTAGCGTTTTTACTGTAGATTTATGCAAACTTATAAATTTTTAAATAAACTAATAAAACTTACAATATTTTAAAAAAATCCGGATTATCTCGAATAAAGGAATACAAATTTTTTTCAAAAAAGTTTGAAGTAAGTTAACAATTAGCATTGTGACTTAATATCCATTAATAAGATGTTTGTCGTAAGATAAAATTAAAAATGTCATGCGTTAGACAAATAAATTGATTTAGCCTCGTTCAACATTTTTTGCCTCACTATATTTAACATTCTTTTTTAATTTATATACTAGTATCACATTTTAAAATGAGTTTATTAAAATTTATTTGCGTTTGTTTATTGTTTATATTAACATTTATTGATTATTTGCTACATTCCTTTAAATTATTATAAAGGAAAATTTTCTATTTTTAAAGGCGACAGTGACGGTAACAACGACGTTGTAGATAACATCCCAAACAACTTTAAACCAAACTTGATGGAATCAGAGCAACAAAATGATGTTAAACCTTTTAAAATAAGAACAGAATTGCAAAATAGCAATGAAGATAGCTTTTGGGATAAAAATGGAAACATTGCGTTTTATGGAGTACAAGGTAACCTGGCAGTTCACGTAATAGTTTGAGCATATACCTGAAAATGTTACAAGACTTGCATGTTTCTGAAAAATTGTTGTCGCTTGTACTCAAATATATTTTTAAAACTGTATTTTGACTACAATAATAATGTTTAATGTTTTATTTAGGAGAAGTGGATAAAGAGATACCCAAAAAACCAAAGTATATTCTTCATCTTCTGGACAAAGAAGCGGAGAGCTACGAAATGGCAAACAAAGGATATAGACCTACTTTGTTTAAAAATAACGAAGAGAGGTTTATGTCAAATATTTTATATTCCCAAAACAGTAAATGGAGGACTCAGCGATGTGACTGAAAACTTTCTTAGAAATAGTTATATCCCAATCAGATCAGTTTGCAAACCCAAGTGTTGAAAATAAAAATTATTTGGGGATTCAAAGGAGTCATCAGCAAATTCATAATCACTTAAACAATTATTTATGACGTGAGTGGCAAAATTATCATAAGCATGAAAGAGAAAATGCATTACAGCGCGAAAGTGAAGAACTGATTGAACAGGAACAAAAAGAGCACGCTTCTTTATTAGCCTATAGACTGGCATTACAAGAACAAAAGCATTTTTTAAAACCCGTTGGACCAAAAGCTATCGAACCTGGTAATTTTTTAATTTTATTTAAATACTTTATATGAATATAAAAATAAAATTGATTATCACTCAATCAAGTATAGCTTGTGAATATTTATAACACCGAGCTAATAGTTATTGAATATTTATAACACGTGTCTTGTATTCATGTATTCCTCTATAAAACTTAATATTTTAGAACGTTAAATATTTTTGTAAATATTTCCACTGAGTTTCTAGTGAGTACCCGCGTTAAATCGACGACGTTATGTCGTCAAAACAACGTCTAACATCAAAACAACGGCACAACCTTGACTTGACGCTGGTTGCCTGCTAGATTGCTGTAACGCGAACAGCTTTATAATTAGTACTTTTTTTAAGAACTGAGTTTAATGTCAAATAGAGGAGCAAGACAAAACGCGGAAACAACTTATAATAGTAACTCAAAACAGATGCAGTATAACCCCCTAAAAGAATCTGGAAGATTTGCTAGTAAGTTGTTTGACAAGTTTAAAATTTTGTTTAAACTGATAAATGAAAATATTTACGAACAAACACGATATTTAATAGTAGTGGAAGTCACTTGTAAAATTTATATTTCATCACTTGAATTAAAACTCATTTCATAATTTAAACATAGAATTGTTAACAGGGGCGTGTCTAAGGAATGTGTGCTACGTCGTTGGACGTACCCAAAAAAATCAAATAAAAGTTTCTCAACTTAATTATATTGTTGAAAAAAGTTTTACTATATACAGCTATTAAAACCAAACTACGGCAAAAACTAAACAAATTATTTGCACGGTTAATTATGTGAGACGGTTGGAAGAAAATTAAAAAGCGGAAAACCTAATAGTATTTCGGTTTCATAATTTTCCGATTATTAAATAATAATAATTACAATATTTTGATGGAGGTTAAACTAACTTTTAAATGTTAAATAACTTAATAAGAAACTTGAAATGACATTATTTTATTTCGTTATATAGAACTTTATGTTTTAAATTTTTTCTTTCGTTAGTTTAAAAAAAATCAAAATGATTTTTTCAGTTAAAACAAATAAACATTTTTACAATGATCTTGTTTTACAATTTTTATCAATAAAATTTAAATAAAAAAAAATTAATAACGACAGGAGCAAGTAGAAGACAGAAGTCTTGTCACCAAGCCCCTATAGTAAGCGTAAAATATATTTTACAAAGTTCTCATTATATAAATTTACAAATACTCGTTATATAAAAAAAGTTAGAACATAATTACAACAAGAATACGACAAATTGCAAAAATTAAATAAATACATGCAGTAAAAAATATTACAATATTTTTCTTTTTCATTTAAAAATACAAAAATATGTTTGCGCCTGTTAATTCAAGTAATTACTGTTTAACTATACATGTAAAACAATTAATTGAAGTTATACTTTTCATATTTTCATTATTAACTATGTTCCACAGACGAGGCCCTCTATATGAAATTGAGTAACTAGATGTTTTAAGAGTTGACTGGTAAATTAAAATATGGATAGAGCACGTCGTTAAGTATTTATGATTAATTTTAGAAATCGATTATTAATTTTAGAAATCGATTATTAAAGGATTTTGGAAACATGTCATTTTAATATTTAAACATGAATAACAAGTTTTGTAACACGTTTAACTCATAGACATTAAGAGCTTTTATTTCCCGGAGTCTTGGACTACCCTTTCAACATACACCCTGAGTAAAATTTTAGTCAAGTTTTATTGTTTAACTGTCATCAGGAGGTAAAATAAGTAACAACGCGTATATATCAACGCGTAACAACAAGTATATATCAAAGTAAACATCAAAATATATCAATGGATATTCCCAGTTTTATTACACTAGACTGCATATCGTTTTTATAACATTTTAAATTATAAATTAGAAGAAAAAGAGTTTTTAATAAGAAAAATAAAATTCCTACTAAATTATGTTTTATTAAATTTATTAAATTTTATTAAACATAAAATATGGCCGTTGATTAGTTCAAAATGTTGCATAATTCATTAGTTATATAGCATTTCAAAGAAAAAATTTGTCCGTTAAAGAAAAACATTTCCTTTAAAGTTAGGCGATCAAATATAAAATTGTGTAGAATTTTTGATATCATGGTATCCTTTGGATACAAGAAAGGAAGTCAGAGTTATTACAAGAAGAAGCTGTTTATAATTGCGTCGAAAAAAACCAGTATTAGTTCCTTGGTTTTCTTTGATAATCAAACATTTGTGGCAAGAAATTAGAATGTCTATAGCCAGATTTTAAACTTGACAAGTGTACATTTTTATGTAGCGATATTGTTTATCCTGTATGAGAATCATGAGAATCATAATAGGAACTATGATGAACCACATGAAGGAAAAACTTGTTTATTTAGTGTTTTAATAAAAGTTGTTACTGATTTTTCTTTGGATGTTATGAAATGTAAAATCGTGGCATGGATACTTTACTAAAGTTTTTTATTCCTGTGGTTTTCTGTACAAAATTTTTATGTATAGATTTGTTGAAGAAACCGTGACCAAATTTTAAGTTTTTCCTAACACAACATCAGGTATGTATTGAAGGAATGCTGAGACTTCCAAATAAGTTTTAAACAACAATCAATTCATTATAAACGAAATTTTATAAAAAATATTTCCGAGCTGAATTATAGTTAAACTCTTCAAGTACTCAAAAAAAATCTATGTTGATACAAATTTCTAAAAAAATAGCACTGAGAAATATCTTCATACCATACCGCTCTTAAAAATACAGAAAAAAGTGTAACACAAAATTTGGACAAAGAAAACGGTTCCGTTAAGATCGGATTTACGTGTACCTAGTTATAATTATATTTTTTATAGTTTGAATCTTGTTCAAGTTCAAAGACTTTGTGTCTATACTTAGAAATATTGTTAATCAACATCTCCAAGTATGCTTTGAAGGTTAAAAATTGCATTTTAAGTTATTGTAAATTGGTTATCACTGTTTCTTTGCCAGACCATCTGAGTACTGAGTTTAACACAATGTTTAATGTTACAAATTTAAAGTACTTTAAAGCAGCTGTGTTTTAATTTCTTCATTCTAATCTTTAGTTTCTTCTAAAAATAATTGCAGAAATTCAGTGTTTTGTTATGCTAGTTGGAAAGACCACATCATATCTTTAAGTGCCTTTTATTTAACCAAAGGCTTCATTAGGTTTCTTTATTATTGTCAAGCAAAGGCTTTATTACGAGAGTTTGACCTGTGGGAAGTTTAGTTGAATTTCACTTAACTGTCTGGGAGGGGGCATAGTTTTTTGGACTTACCCAAAAAATTTCCTGTAAACGCCCCTGGGATAGGAATAGAAAATCTTTGGTGAAAGATTTTCCAAAAATTACCATGTTTGTTTTTTCGTTTCGAATCTTACATTAAATCAAATGCTAAAACGATTTAATATGAGATTCGAAACGAACAAACAAACATGTTCACCGTTACAAAATTCAGAAAAAAGTTCAATCCGCTTTACCCGAAAAAACCCTTTGGAGGGACGAAAGTACACACATTCCTGATTCCAAAATCAACGAATTACGACCAAGAAAAAAAAGGCAATTTAAATTTTATTCTATAAGCACATGACACATAAATGACAACACACATTTTATTTTGCATTTTTACAGCACATTTAACTTGAAAAACTCAATAAAAATAAAGAAGTAATGCTAAATCTTCTGATTTGACTAATAACTTATTCTGAAAACATATTGAAGTAAATGAATTCTGGTCTTCGTTGGTTTTACATGTGTTTGCCATTGTAGTCCAAAATGCACGTCTTCAATTTGCTACCATAGTTAGGATTACTTGCGTCTCTTTTGTATCTTTTCCAGTGTTTAGCAAATGAGTGGTGAAGAGCTTCTGTTGACTGCTCACTGCAAGGTCCAAGTGCAGTGTGCTTCATTTCAATGATTTCTTTGATGTTAAAGAAGACTGCATATACCTTGGGCGTCACTGAAATATTTGAGAAAGCCAGATATGAGGTTCGAAATGCATCAACTTTTACTGCATAGTGTGGATCAAGCTCTTGTCCGAAGCATGCAGTCACAACTGCTCCAAATTTTCGAAGGACATCAATGATACCAATAGCTTGAAATGCAGTTTCTGCCAGTTTTTGAAAGAGATCAACATTCTTCAAAAGCTTGTGGCATTCATTGCCAGCAAATTGACATCCATGAAGGGGTTGTGGTTGAATGTTAAGGAGTCCAATCATTAGCTTTGGGTCAAATGTCTCTTAAGGCCTTAAACAAGTGATTGACAACCCCAAGCATCAAGTGTAGTCCAATCCTGCAGATTTAAAACCTCTAAAGCTCTTTTTGATAGAGCCAAAAGTCCTAAGCTGCCCAGGAAATTAAAGATGTTGACAATCAGCAGTACACCATGTGCAGGGGTGAGTGCTGGAGTGTGCTTGTAAACCACAGACAATGTTTGCAACCTTTAAGAAATGAAGAAGTTTGTAGAGCTTGAATCAATGAAAGTAATTGCTTGATATTTTCATATGTTTCTATTACTTAACTTTACTATCTTTGGCATGTGGTGCAGTGAGCAATCACTTGCTTGGGGGAGAGTAACTGATATCACTTGTGTCAATTATTCCCAGACTGACTTTCAGGAATCCACCTAAACCATCTATTCCACACTTGACAATGTTGTCAGAGAATGATTGTCAAGACTTTTGAACTTCATTCAAAAGCTTTTTTAGGTCATTGCAATGAACAACAGTTTTTGACTTTTTGGTGTTTGAAGCTTTTTCAGTTGACGCATCAATGTCAGTTTGTGTGAAATGATCTGATAAACGTCTTCTAAAGGCATCAAACTTTGCATGAAAATTTCAATAACTTTTATTCTGCTATCTTGATGCAAGTTTTTTAACACCAGAGTTTGAAAAATTAGTATTCACCTGAACAGTGACAAGGTCTTTCGCTGTCATGATTGGAGCATTGTCAAAAAGTTTTTTGGCACTGGAAGATCCTAAAATACAGAACAATTAGTTGAATAGTGTAACAAAGCTTAATAAGATCTAAATTTCACTAAACCAATTTGACAATAAATTTTAAATGATGTGGGGTTCTATTATTTTTATAGTAAATTTTATATCGTATAAAATTAAAATGATATTAACAGTTTACCTTTTGTGATGGGGATAGATCTTCCACTATGTTGTGCAACTCTGATTGTTCAATGTGGAGATGTATCTTTTGAAAAAATCACTGAAGATGTTATCTATTTTGCCAATGTTTGGTCTTTTGTCGCAAGGGTTTGCATATTTTTTTAAATGTTGCCTGATTGCACTCATGAGCAAGGCCTCTGCCTACAAGCGCAAGACACTCTAAGCATCTTCTGTTAACTTTTGCTGCTGCTGATGGTATCGGATCAGTACTGATTGGATGCTTTTCTTTCAATTTTAGCCCTCAAACTTTGCAAATAAGACAGTCACAGTTTTGTTCTCGTGTCTCTGGTCTGACTTGAATGCTCTTGTAGTTGAAGATAGGTGGCAAGAGGACAAGCTGGCCAGAATCCTTTTTACTCAGTTTCACTCTGCAATTCTCGCATATTCCCTTTGGGACTTAAGTATCAGAGAAACCAATTGGTTTATCAAGTAGAAATGATAATCAAGTTATCAAGTTGATTGAAGTTTTTCATTGATGAATGTTTCACTTGTCTATCACACTTTTGAAAGCACAAGAAGCAGGGTGCGGATTCACAACTTTTGCGTAACTATTGCGTAGCTGAGCAAAAGTTACGAAAAACTTACGCAAAATATTTTTTGCGTAACTATTAGGTATTCACAACTTTTTCGCAGCATTTGCGTTAAGTTAAGGTTGCGCATGAGTTACGCAAAACTTAGGCAAAAACTTACGCAAAAACTTACCCAAAATTTAAGGCAAATATTTTATAACTATTTGTATAAAGGAAGTAGTTAGTATTACTAATTCTTTTTTTATTAAGACACACAGGGCAATGTGACCAAACAGTGAATGTTTCTTTTTTAAAGTCAGGGCTTAAATTTACTTACAATTATTTTGTTGTTGTTGTTGCTATATATAAAAATGTAGCAAAACCGTATAGGGGCTATTCAAATAATACGTGATACTCTTATATAGGGTGGAGGTGTTTGAAAGTGTCACCAAATATCACATGGGAGAGGGGGTGGTTAGCCACAGTGTGACATGACAAAATTTTTAAAATTTTAATTTTAATCACAGCAGAATAGTAAACCTTTAGCATAAAAGTACAAACTCAAAAATATATTTGTTTAAAAATAATGTCACGTCACAAATAGGGCGGGGAGAGATTGTTTAAAATGTTACATATACAAAGAAGGGAGTCTAGCAAAAAAGTGTTTCGTATTATTTGAATAGCCCCATATAGCATATACGTGAAATTATTTTTAAAAGTAATAGCATATATAGCATAAACAATCTTTCAATCTATTTTTAGTATCTATTAGCAAAATAATCAAAATAATTAATAATTGGATTAAAATTGGAACAAATAGGAGTCGGTTGGTTTTTTAAATGAGATATCGATTATTGACAAAGTGCAACACATCTATGATTTTAAATATAAACATTACAAGCACTCATTAAGCAATAATTCGGGCATATTTATTCAAATCCAAACGTGTAATATAAATTGTATTATCCTGAGCTTATATAAGTAATTATTCGGCTTCCTGTATCAGTGAATGCTCATTAGTTTTATGTAACCCTAACTCTAAACCTGCAGCGAACCTTATTTGTAAACATTATATAAATAAACTAAAATATACAGAAAACTAGCTTTTGAAAGAACTTTTTTTTCTATTTTTAATATAAAAAGAAAAAGAAAAACAACATGAAATTAATATTTTGAGGCATTTTTTTGGCGCCCACAGCGGTCCTATAGTACGAAAAAAGGTATGGGTTCACCCCTGATCAGATCATGCAACTTGTCTTGCATTGCTTCAGGAAGTTAAAACAAAATACTTTAGTTTAGCATGAAATTTCACGTTCATAAAATAATCGAAGTGCTAAACTAAAGTGTTTTTTTTTTACTTCTTGTTTTCATTCTTACTTCTCATACCCTATAAGAAGGTATAAGAAATAAGAATGAAAAGGTCTAGTTTTATCATATAATTGACTTGAATCAAAAACACCTTTATTTGCCATAAAATATTTCATTTCAAATAAAGAAATTGCTTCAATAAATTCAAGAAATACATTTAATTGCATTCTAGTATATTTGAAACTATTTATAAACAAAATTTCTATAGTCAGAAATATAAGGAACATTTTGAAAACATAAGCAAAAGTTCAACAACTTTTCCATAACATACTATGAAAAATACATTGTATTTTTCATAATATGTTATGGAAAATGTTTCAATTATATTAATTAATAAAAGTTGAGTTTGAATTAAAACCCACTTGTTTTTTGTAATTTTTTTGTGCAGTGATATTTCAGATTGAGAATTTATGGTACCATATTTGCACAAATAAAAACATGATTTTTATATTTGATGGATAGCATTAAGTTAGTTCTGTGATTCAGGTACATGCGGTATAAAAAAGTTTGACTCTTTGACAGAGCAAGTATTGATTAAATCACAACAACAAGTATTGTAGTAGGTTTTCAGAGACATCAAATACAGTACAATCTAATAGCTACAACCAGTGTGAACAATATGCTCTCATCTCAAGAGTTGTAATGGAATTTTTAACAGCAACAGATAATAATTCTACTGAATTGTGAAAAGCACTATCACTCCATTTGGACTAACTGGTGGATCAAGGAACTTTTTATGGAATTTCTGCTCTTTGCAATAACAAACTACAACAATGAGATTTCATTTAGATATACAAAAAAAAAGGATCTACCCAAACAATTTAAACAATTACAGATTATGTTTATTATTTGCAAATAACAATATTATTTACCAAAAAATTAGGCTTTAAAAAACAATGCTCTTTATTTTAATAATTTAAGTTATCCATAGATATTAATAATATCTCCTGATAATTGAAATAATTAAAAACAGATTATTATTCAAAATAATCTTTATATTGTTATACCTTTAATACCTTTGAATAATTGAAATTATCGAAAAACATAGCATCATTATTTAAAGTAAGTTTAACATTTAGGTTATAATACTTTTTTACTTCAATAGCCTTACTTTTTACTTCAATAGCCAATTACTCAGAGATAATTTTTGCATTATTGTATTTTGAAAGTCTTGTTCTCATTTATAAATAAAAAAATAGATATTTAAAAAACTAATGAATTGATTACATATTTTTGTGAATATTGTATCTATATTAGCACAAATATTTTCTCTCTCACACAGAGAGGGAGAAAATTTTTTTTTAATTTTATAAAGTGAGAGAGAGACTCTCTCTCTCTTTATGCTAGTTATGCAAGTTAAAGTATATACTTCAATAATATTATTGTATATATTTTTGTATAATATAGTATAGTATAGATACAACCATAAGTTTATATAGTATGGATACATCGTATAGTTTTGATGTGTGACAATAACTGGTTATTAAGTTAACTTATTTAATAAGTTATTGATATACTACAAAGCTATATAGTATATATCCGTACTATGATCGCTCTCCTTGTTTTAGCTAGGCTATGAGAGAGTGAACCATTCATTATATAGATTGTGTGTATATTTTTTTAACCTTAAATTTAAGGTAAAAACAAGTTTTATAAAATAAGTTTATGTAGTACATCTAAACTTTTGGTAAATATACTGCTATTGTTGTTGCTGTTAAAAAAAAAACTATAGTTGTATTATTTAAATAAATAACTTAACGTATAGCAGTATAAAATTAAGATAAAATTATATTTTATTGGCAATAACAAACAAAATCTAAAATCTTTTATAATAATAAAAACGCCATTTTTAAATATTTTTAAATGAGTCAAAGTTACGCCAAACTCAAGTCAGAAAATAGCAGACGTAACTTTTCTTGCGTAAAGTTTGATGAGCACTTTTTAGGAAAATGTTGTGAATACCGTTTTTTAGACTTTTTGCGTAAAGCTTGGTTTCCAATAGTTGTAGAAATGTTGTGCAACAATTGTGCGTTTTTGTTGTACAACAATACACGGTTTTCGAAATTCCCAAAAGTTGTAAAACACACTCATGTTAACAAACACACAAAAATTTCGAGTAAACAAACTTAAAAAACGTACGTTTTATAAGAGAATCAAGCTGTTTCTTTGAATAGATTTTATATTTTGGTATGTTTTTGCAAAATGAAATGATTATTTTGAAATAAAAACTGCTAAATAAACTAACTATTTTGATTTATTATTTTTGCTTTAGTTTTAATAAGTAGTTATTGGTAAAATGGCATATCATTGCATTGTAAAAAATTGTTCAAATGGAAGCTATAGACTTATGAAATGGAAATATGCAATATGCACTGAACATAAATGTAGAAAAGAGGATATTGGATGTAGTTGAGCATCGCCTTTTCATTTATTTCCTTTTCCAACTATCAAAAAATCTCCCTCCCAACGTGAAATTTGGATCAAACTAATTAACCGCTTAAACACTAATATAGCCATTCCAGACAATTTTTTTATAATCTAAAAAAATTTTTTTAAATTCTGTCAGAATTGCCCAGAACTGTCTATTTTACAGACTGAGGGTTTTTACTTATTTACTTAGTTTTGGTGTCATATTAACTCTTGAATAACTCTTGAACCATTACATTTGACTTGAAATTTTCCATATTGATTCACCAACTATAAGAAAATAAATCACCAAAATATTTTTATTTAATTCAGTCGGGATTGTCCAGATTTGTCTATTTTACAGGCTGTGGGTTTTAACTTATTTACTTAGTTTTGGTGTCATATTAACTTTAGAATAACTTTTAAACCATTATTACATTTGACTTTAAATTTTCAATAGTGATCCAACAACTATAAGAAAATAAAATACGCCAAAATTTTTTTGTTCAACTGACGAGATTTACCAGAATCATCTATTTTACAGACTGAGGGTTTTCACTTATTTACTTAGTTTTAGAAAATAAAATTTGGGTTATATTATAATAACACCATACAAATGTGCATAAAGGAACCATGGAATGCGAATAGTACTAAATTTTGAAATTATTGTATAATTTACAGATCGGTCAGTAAATTACTGCAAAAGGGCTACACAAACCAACTTTGAATATATTTGATATTTTTCAACCGTTATTAAATTTGATTCGAAATTTTTCATAATGGTCCCATTTTTATTCATCTGACGAGATTAACCAGAATCATCTATTTTACAGACTGATGGTTTTCACTTATTTACTTAGTTTTGGAAAATAAAATTTGGGGTTTTATTATAATTACACCATATAAATATGCATAAAGGAATCATGGAATCCAAATCATACATCATTTTGAAATCATTGTATAATTTACAGACCGGCCAGTAAATTACTACAAAAGGGCATTAAAATCTGTCGAAATTATTCAGAATAACCTATTTAACAAACAGAAGATTCTTCAATAAAGTTAAAATTTAATTTTTAATGAAAATAACTTACAGCAAACGAACTTTCTGAAATTTGGAGTACTTAAAACTGCAATAGGCAGGTATAACAGCAGAAGTTATATCTAAAAATGTAAAAATATTATTATTAGAAACACAGATACACAATAACGTGTTAAAAATATTTTGTTAATTCATTTTAAAAATATATAAATAAAAAACATTTAAAACTAAAATAAGAAACTTACTCTTAGATTGCTTATGTGAACCTATGAAAACGCCTAAGATAAAAAAAAAATGAAAACAACATAGAAAAATGTTTTTATTCTAAAACTTATTTCTTGGTTTTTAGTGAATGATTGGAAGTAGCAAGTTTCAGTAACGAAACAAACTAATAATCATTTTTAACAATAGACACCATCGAGAAGGTAAGCCAAGTTGTCTATCAACACAAAACATCACAACAATAACATCACAATCACAAAACACACAGACCCTGTGGCACTAAACGCTCCTAAGTCACACTAGTGTCACTAAGTAATGGGTTAACTTTTAACCAAAACTAGTGATCATCCTGAAAAGCTTAAAGGTGGCTCTATTTGCAGATGACATAAGAAACAAATGGATTTCAATCATCTTGTTTTAGAACTGACTTGCTAACTGTTGTTACAGAATGGTACTACATAGCATTACATAGAGGTGGTTAGGCAAATTCTACTGCTCTGGATATCAAAGGCTTTCGATAAAGTCTGGCATGATGAACTTACCCATCTTTTTGCAATTTTTTAAGTTGTCTGTTAATTGTTATCTAGCTAT
Source organism: Hydra vulgaris (assembly GCF_038396675.1). Classification (NCBI taxonomy): domain Eukaryota; kingdom Metazoa; phylum Cnidaria; class Hydrozoa; order Anthoathecata; family Hydridae; genus Hydra; species Hydra vulgaris. The sequence continues at coordinate 186,639 of NC_088921.1, read as the reverse complement.
ATATGCAGTAGTGGTGTTGTGGTAAAACGCTCGCTTCATAAGCGAGAGGTTCCGAGTTCGATCCCTACCACGTCCCTGGTAGTACCGCGCTCAACTTGTTTCTCCGAGCAGCTGCCTTGTTCGTCGAGGTTCGTGTTTCGGAGTTATAGAGTTGAGAGAGGGTTATAACCACTATTAAGTAGCCTCCTCATCTGTAGTGGCCTTCTTGGCCTTGAGGAGGTGAATAACAAAAAAAAAAAAAAAAATATAAATATATAAACTTTATCTAGGCTCATCCAGTAACTTCCAACTTTAAAAGTAGTTACCTTCTGATGCTTGCTCTACCCCTACTTCTATCTACAATAGTAAAATTGTTCCCAATCAAATTACTGTTTTTGTACCTTCTGATTTAATTTTGAAAATTGCTAATGATGACTTTTCATGCTGTTACCCCAACTTCTATTGCATACATCCCTTTAGGAAATGGTTCTAAAAACTTTCTTATTAAAACGCAATTTAATCAAGAGAATCTTCCAGTTTCTAATTTGGATACTACCTATATTATTTGGTGATTTCACCTATCAAATTAAGAAATTTTAATTTGTAACATGTAATTGACGTTTTTGAAGAAGGTAGATATATCTAATGGTCTAATTATAAGCAAGGGTTTTGAGTCATTAATTAACAAACACTTATGCTCTCCTCTTGAATCTAATAACTTACTTTCTGATCATCACTATGGATTTCAATCGCCTCATTTTACAGCCGATACTACTATTTATTCCTGCCTTGATAAGAACGCAACACTCTCTGATTGCTTGAAGGGGGCATTTGAGCTTAAAAAGGATCTCACTTCTGCTACAGCATTAGGCTCACAGTGGCTGGTGAACTTTAACTCAAAGAAAACTTAACTTTTTTCAGCTAATTGTTATCGCCATAATCTAGATCTTCCTATATTTATTAACAGTAATGTACTCCATGAGTCATCTACCCTTCGTCTTCTAGGATCAACTCTTACTTCCTATCTTTCTTGGAAACTGTATATCAAATCCATTGCAAAATTAGCATCTGCTAAGGTTGCATCTCTTTATCGAGCTCAACACTTTCTTAGCCCGGATTTTATTCTTTATCTCTATAAATCTCAAATCCTTTCTAGTATGGAATACTGTTGCCCCATCTGGGGCAGATCTTCCAATAATGCCCTTTCTCTTTTAGTCAAGGTTCAAAAATGCATTGTAAACATAGTTGGACCTGCTCTTGCAGCCAACCTCCAACCATTATCACATCATCGTAATGCTGCTTCTCTTTCTCTTTTCTACAAAAACTATAATGGGCACTGCTCTAAAGAGCTAGCGTCTCTTGTGCCATCTACTGAAATTCATTCTCGTGTTACTCGTCATTCAATTAAGCCTTATCCTTTTATTATGACTGAAATAGTAATAAAGTTGCAAAGACAAATAAATTTCGAAAAAAAAAAAAAATCAAAAAGAAAAGAGAAATGTTGTTAACAAAACCTCAGATTAGAGGGTGACACAAGTTTATTAACAAAAATTAAAAATAAAAATAATTATAGAATACCAAAACCTGCCGCTGTAGCCAACCATTGTCGCACTGTCATAGTGTTGCTTCTCTTACTCTTTTCTACAAATACTATAAAGGGTGATGTTTTAAGGAGCTAGTGTCTCTTATGCCATCTGCTAAAGTTCATTCTTGTATTACTAATCATTCAATTAGGTTTCATCCTTTTACTGTGACTGTCCCTAAGTGCTACAAAAATTCTTATTTGTGTGACTAATCATTCAGCATCATTTTACTGTATATGTTCCTTCATGGTCTAAAAACTTTTTTTTTCTTTAACAAAACATAAATATACATATAATGACTTAGGCGTGCATGAATGCTGTGCCAGAGAACACAGACATACATATAATTCCATCAGAACATAGACATACATATAATGACTTACAGGTACATAAACAGAAACTTACATATATTGACTTACGGGTGCGTCAATACCGCTCCAGAGGTCCAACAGAACACAAACATATACATAATGACTGACGGGTACATAAACACAAACATACATATAGTGACTTACGGGTGCGTCAACACTGCTCCAGAGGTCCAACAGAACACAAACATATGCATAATGACTGATGGGTACATAAACACAAACATACATATATTGACTTACGGGTGCGTCAACACCACTCCAGAGGTCCAACAGAACACAAACATACACATAATGACTAACCGGTACATAAACACATACATACATATAGTGACTTACAGGTGCGCCAACAACACTCCAGAGGTCCAACAGAACACAAACATACACATAATGACTAACCGGTACATAAACACAAACATACATATAGTGACTTACGGGTGCGTCAACACCGCTCCAGAGGTCCAACAGAACACAAACATGACTGACGGGTACATAAACACAAACATACATATAATGACTTACGGGTGCGTAAACACAAACATACAAATAATTACTAATCAGTAGATCAACACCGCTGTTGAGGTGAACAGAAGACAGGTATTCATATTATGACTTGTAGATGCACCTACAAAAATATACATATAATGACTCACAAATACCTAAACACAAGGATAGATATATTAATGGTACATCAGCGCAAAAATAGAAAGCATAACTTACCAGTATGTTGTCATGGCTGCAGAGGTCCAACAGAAATCAAATATACATATAAAGAATTGTGGGTGCGCAAACACTGCTGCAGATGACCAAACAGATTACAAACATAAAGACATTAAATTGAATAATAATAATAGCAAATATAAATGCAATAAATTGAAGTTGAATTGACATTGCGTCAAAAACAATATTAACAACATTTTTGTTTTTTTCGAATTTCGCCCTCCACATAACCATCAGCCTTTCCCTCTATCACAACACATTTCATCATCCACTCTTTGACTAACTCAATATCGTATTTATCCTCAAATCCGTCATATAGTATCTCAAACTCGCATTCATCATCAAATTCATTGTCATCTAAAACACTTACTACGAGCCCTGAATACCATACATCCTTTCCACCTTCATCTACCATTTTATGATTAATTCTTTTTCCTAAAAACTTTGGAACCCCTCCCTTTGATGTGCCTGCTCTTATTATTTTTCTAGTTTCCATTAATAATCTAGTGTCACCCTCTAATCTGACCTTTTTTTTTAATGTTAACAACATTTCTTGTCTTTCATTATTCTGTCTGATGACTGAACATTTTATTGTATTTGCTCGTTGTTCTGGAGCATCTTTTAAAAACTTAAAAATTGATAGCAGGTTTGTTTTTAACGCCTCTATACCAAATTTTTTGTAATTTTCACCTTCTACCTTTTCTCCTAACTGTAGCCACTTTTTTTGCTGTAGTACTTTTTTTCGAAATTTAATTTGTCTTTGCAACTTCATTACAATTTCATTTTCAGTACCTAAGATATGCTCCAAATCCTCTTTACACAAAATTAAACCACCATTCTTCCCAATTTCTGTTGTCAAAAACTCTTTTTCTTCGCTTGCCTTTTGTTCCTTTATTTCCTTTTCTAAGTTGCGCTTGTTTATCTCATCGATTTTGTACTGCAATATATTTGCTTTTTTTTCTCTGTACTTTCTGATATATCCTTTTCTATTACTCCTTGCTAGTAAAACTAGCCTTGCTAATTCTTCCTGGGATTTCCCGTATATCCAATCAGCTGTTTTGTTATTGTTAAACATGATGATACCAGCTGCAGCTACTGTTGTCATGTTAGGTTTCATTTTTAACCTGCGGTCATAAGAAGCAAAGTCACGTTCAGACACAATGTTAGTACGCGAACATTTTTGAGTTTCCTCAAGAACACCAACATCTGGATTGTGATATTTCCCTCCAGGCAATTGGTCTCTTAACTGACTCTGGATCATAACTGAACACGAACAACATATAACTTCAAGACATTCTTGTGTTAAGGCATCCAAAAGTGGATCATTACAGTTAAAAAACAAACAACCAAACAATTCATCCTTAGTGAGATGTTTGACATCAAAAAATGTAGAACCACTTAACATTATTGATGCATCAGAAGAACAACAAACAAAATAATTAAACATTTACGACCAAACGGTATTTAAAAAAAAAATATGACCTTCTTT